>NW_013667197.1:207140-237191 GCF_000517525.1 Limulus polyphemus
AAGGTTTAGTGTATGAGACAAATTTACTTACGTTACAAAGACTAGAAAGCTAAGACTTGTAAATACTTGTTCTTCATGGGACAACGAAACTGAACATTAAGAGTGTTTTGTAAAAGCTTCTTTTGAACTAAAAGCATTAAAACACAGATAATATAAAACATTGAATTATAATGCAAATTTTATTGACATACATTGATAGTAAAGTTGCTTAATTAAATTTTTATTTAACTCAGTAAAACCTTGTGACATGCACAGAAAGGGGATATGTAACCATAGGGTTAAAATGAAAATCACTTTACACTCACTGCGGTCAACACTCTGACTCCACATATTCACAAAGTTATAGTAAGATAATTAATTAAAAATTCTGATTTTCTGTCTACAAAAGACTTGTAATGTTTACTAAAAGCTTGAACATTTTTGTGAAGATACACAAAACATGTTAAATTATGGAGACACTGATGGTCACATGGTCGGGGGAATTTACAGAGGCAGTTGCAAGGGGGTTAATGAAATGCATATCAAATCAAACTGTTAACATAATGACATTTTGAAATGTCTCCAAAGATGGGACTTTTATGGTGTTGTGATAAATGAGTCACATGACCAAGGACTTGGGAAAAAAAAGCTAGTCCTTTGTGTAAAATATAAGCATGAAGACAATGCTGAGACATCTTATCTATACAGTGCAAAGCTTTATGATGGCAAAGCCCATACAATTTCCCAACATTTGAAGAATACCTTTGACAAATTGAGAGTAGATATGAAACAAATGGTAACCTTATGTACAGATGGAGCTGCTACCATAGTAGATCATAGGGCTAGTGTAGGTGTGAAAATAAAGTAAAAATTTTTCCCCATTTGTCACAAAGGCATACTATATATGGCCCACACACTTGCATTGGGATATGTCGATGCCATCAAAAAACATTAAACCACTCAATTAAATATACAATTTAACAGTTTGTATTATTTCTTCAGCAGCTCTTCAGTAAGAACTGTAAAACTGCATAACTTTCAGAGCATTTTAAATGACAAAGAACTGCAAATTGAGAGATAGTTGAGCGTGAGAAGTGCAGTTGATGCTGTGTATCATAATTATTCTTCTGTTGTAGCAACAATTTATGAACTAGATACAACAGCTAAAATCACTACACACATACTTTAACAGCACTAAAATAGCTTTAATTACAAGCCTCATGTTAGATGTCCATAATGAAATTCAGGTGTTAAGTTAGAGGTTTCAGCATGAAATTCTGGTTGTCAATCAAGAGAGACCATTAGTTGAGTCTACTTTAGCTGGATTCCGTGAGCTAAAGAAAGGTGGTGAAAATTACAGGGAGATAGTAAGCACTTAGGAACATAAAGATGGGTGTATGAAAGGTGTAAAACTTTGTTTCAGAAGGGACTCTATCAGAAGAAAAGCAACTGATGAGTAAATACACAGACAGACTTCATCAGAACATCACTGATAAGCTTTCACAGCAAAATGAAATCATCGTTCATAATCTAGGATCCATACTGGAGCCTTCTGTTTTAGCAGTCTGATCTTGCAAATTTTTATGAAAATTTTACCAACATTTCTAATGACTGGGAAAAAAGTACTAAAACTGAAATGCTGCCTATATTTAACAAAATTGATTTTGTTCAAAATGAATGACTTAGGTTCTAAGGCATATTGAAAGACACACATAAAAACTCAAAACCTGAACATTTATGTAAAAGGAGTATTAAACTGCATGGTGATCAATTTCCTCATGTCAAAAATTGTGTCAACTAGCCATATACTCTTGTGTATCAAGAGTTAATTGTGAAAGAGCCCTTTCTGTACAAATCAGGATCAATATAAAATTCAGATGCTCTATTAAGGCCGAAAAATACTGTTT
Source organism: Limulus polyphemus (assembly GCF_000517525.1). Taxonomy (NCBI): domain Eukaryota; kingdom Metazoa; phylum Arthropoda; class Merostomata; order Xiphosura; family Limulidae; genus Limulus; species Limulus polyphemus. The sequence goes on from NW_013667197.1 coordinate 209,027, forward strand.
AACCCTATACTTACGGGCACCCTTTACTTCGCATGTCACAAAATTATATTTTTTACATTCAAAACAAAATTAAGCAATCTTATGATCAATGTAAGCCAATAAAATTAGCATTAAGTTTTATATTATCTAAGTTTTTATTCCTTTATTTCAAAGGAAAAATTCTTTAAATTTTAGTTTTGTGGTCACATGACCCACAAGTTCACAAAATCTTAAATTTTCATTTCTGTAGCTTGAATACTTCTTCATGTACACTATGCTTCCACATATAGACAGAAACTAGGTTAAATGCTCTGTTTAAACATTCTCATTTCAAGCTCCTTATGGCACAATCGCGGAAAGGAGAAATAAATTTCTTGGAATTCTTAACAAATGCCACACCCACTTTCTACACATAGAGTTGCAATTTCTCATCCAATTATACTAAGTTCAGCTAGATGTTTATAACCAATAGAAAAAGCACATTTTAAAATATCCTCTCCCAATAGATATTTTAAAATTGGCATGAAGAATTACACAGAGAACTAGTCAAACTGCTCTTGTCCTTGCTAGCACTTTAGCATTGTTTCTCACCTATAAATATGTTAGTTAGATAGACAATTAAATTGTTTTAAGGTTTTAGTTTAACATTTTAATTAATTATGTGTTATTTATGTCTTAAAATGCATATTAAAAAGTTTAACAAGTTTTTAAAATATAAGCCAAACTGCCTCAGTTCATCAGGCTTAGTGTAGTAGGCGAGTGTCCCAATATTCTGCCGATGATATTGTAATATTGCCTGGGGATGCCTGTTGACGTGTGTTACAATAAATAATAATGTTAAAAGACAGAAAAGGAAAATAAAACATCAAAATAAACTCTATATGAAAATGTCAAAACTTACAATTAAGAATATAACCAAAATATCTTTTAAGATTATTAGATAAAAAATTAAAATGTATGTACATTTTTTCTATTTTTAATTTTAAACATTTCATTGTACTAAACATTGATGATAATACTCGAAAATTCAGAGTCTGAGTGCAAATAACTAATAAAAAAATCTATCTCTAATTAAAATAATCTCATTCTTCGTGTACAAAATAATTGTAATCTTTAAAAAAATCTTACCAATGGATGTGATGTTAAGAAAGTTATTGTAAGTATTGTTGAACTGTGTATCATTCTTCATATGAGAATTAAGTCAAATGGGTACAAACCATTACCATGAAAAGTTAATGAGAATTGTAATGTTAGGTCCATACATTTTAATGTATGATCTCAGTCCAGTAATTGAAATGTGGGACAATGCTAAGAAAAGAAGAAAGACAAGGCATTCACAAACATACAACCAGAGAATTAAGAAAATTAAAAATAAATGTGTAAGTTGTATGTATGTTTCTGTAGTACTTTCTTTATGCCAAATACACAACAAGATTATATGGACACATTCAAACTCTTACAAATAATTCAGTCACTACATAAACCAACATACAGACACTTGTCTACGATATTGAATCACTGACCACCTTTGGCAGATACTGATAAGAGGCAAAATTTGATCAGTACTATACTGATCATGGCAAAAATGCTCTGGAGAATTTAATTTGTAGCACAATCAAATGCAGATATGGAAGCAAATACAACTACAATGTCTGATGCCACATAAGAACTTGACAAAAGACAAAATCAAGCAAAATAATACAACAAATTTTTGGCAAGAACTTAAATTCGACATCTTTCAGGCCTCAAAGAATTTTTGGGGTCTGAAAGACAACCCAGGATGCTCAGAAACTTTTGTTTCTCTTCACCCCACAAGAGACAAATTGTTAATGCCACAAAAATTTGGATGAGAAGTACCCTCTGTGCTTAATTTTGGTAGAGCACCTTGTTCGAGATTTGTGGAAACATTTTATGTGCTAACTCGAGCAGAGAGAGAAAGCCATGAAGAAACTGTCATTCAGTTGACAAAGCCAATGCACGTGTATTTGTTGCTGCACGTAGTGATGACGTCAGCAAGAAGTGAATAGTTGAGATGAGAAGAGAGAAGCAGAACAAAGTACACGAGTTTCTGTTTGACTGGTTTTTAAAAATTTCATGTACATTTATAATGAAAGCTCTGTAAAGTTAACGTAAGATTATATCCAAGGCTAGTGGACTTGCAAGAGAAACAGCCCTATTTAAGGGGCTGGGATAGAATTATTCAATGTCCTGGTTGATTTTAATGCAGGAGTAAACTGGAGTGCTTGGAGAAAACCTGCTTTCATGGGCCAGGTGCCAAATAATCTACCTGACCCATGCCCAAGATGTGAAGCTGAAAGGGAAAAGAAGTTTGTTAGCATATAAATATTTATTTTAACACTCTATTGCATTGGTCTTAGGATGTATTGGCTTGTGGTTTTATGTAGTTTAGAGGTGATGTTATGTTTGCCATGTAGCGGGTGTGGCTGCTAATGTTTGAAAGGTGCTGGTATGACTGTTGTGTGTGTGTGTGTGTGTGTGTGTGTGTGTGTGCGACTTATTGTAGTATTTTTGTGCTAGTTTATGGATGCATTCTTTGGTGGACAGTAAGTCTGTGAGATTGCTGACATATTCATTGGGGAGAGGTGTATTTAGGGTCAGACATGTTACAAGTGACACGACATCTATATTTATATAGGGGTGTAATGTAAGCTTTGTAGATTTTGATGATAGTATGGCATTTTTGAGAATGATGCTGAAGTGAGTTGTCCAGATCATGCACATATTCAGTGTTATTCATAAAAATTTAGTTGTTTTCTTAAATGTGATAGGGGTATTAATAAGAACAACAGATACAAGTTATCATCCCAACCTGCAATGCAATCCATGTTATTAAGAAAAACAAGGAACGTGATTCAACATGTGATCAAAAGATTGTTTTTACACAGTTGGCTAGTTCTCTCTCTCTCTCTATTTGTTAATATGGTAGTAAAGGCTGTGCCCTCCCTGTACTTTAGCCACTGTGGCTGACATCCTTTTGTTTTGCCCTTGCCCTGTGGTGTGTACTGAATGGATTGATTCATTTGGGGAACAAAGAAGCCTAAGACAACGAATCAACTGCTGATGTTTATGATTGGGAAGTTGGTCCCTATCTATCACAACTTCAACTTGATTTTAAAAAATCCTACAGAAACCTTAACATGGTATTTTTCAGAAGATGGTGAGATTTTGACATCATCAATGAAAAAAAGAAACAGAATGACAAGAGACAAGAGTGAGCAACAACCATTAAACCAAATTTCCTGAAGAAATACCAGGAGAATTCCACTGGACTGGCTAAAAATACTTTCTTGAAATATGGTCATGTATCATAGAAAATGAATTTACAACCAAATGTATGCAGAAAGTTAGGTAAAAAAGTAGTTCATTGGAACATCTAAAGATAAGATTCTGATATAAGACTTGAAGTTACAGAAAACAAAAGTGAAACGTATTTGTTACTATAACTGAAGGTTGAAATAATGATTCACCTACTTGTGGTTTACTACTACTTGAAAATGATGATGATCCAGTTGTTCCCAGTTGCTGAAAAATTATAATTACCATTTATTTTTTTGTCAAGATCGTTACAAAATCACTAAAGATACATTAAACAGCTTACTTTACAAGATGGAAGGCAGCTAGTGAACACCACTCACTGACAACTCTTGGGCTATTCTTTACCAGCAAATATAGGATTGATTGTAACATTAAAACACCCTCACAGTTGAGCAATCAAGCATGTTTCGTGATAGGGCACTCGTTCCTGCAACCCACAGGTTGTGAACGAGTGCCCTAACCACCAGTCTCACTACGTGCTTTTATTGCTACTTAACCAAATACAATAATAGTACATTTACATTGAAAGATAAATCTTGCTCAATAAAATAGAAACATTTGTAGCAAATGCTTTACAAAAGAATCCAAAATGTATTTCAAGTTCAATAACAACATACAATGCTTACAACTTACATCATTTAAAGAAGAATATCATCATTTCTGAGAGACAGTTTTTCACCAACATAGACAATTTCAAATAGATTTGATAACTGTTTAACACTTTTGCTACAGGCATCTTTTTCTATACATGCCATGAGGTTTTAGTGAGTTATATTCAAAATTTAATTATACTACTTTCTTACCATGGTACAGATAAATTCGGCATAAAAACATAGCTAGTAATCCAAGTTTTAATCCTATATATGTTTTAAGTTCTTAATTTTATAAGAAAATATACAAACAATCTCACATTTCACCTAGTATGAGAATTATGATATTTTCTCTCTAGGCATCCCCTCTTCTCTAATTTATATACCACCCCTCCAGGAAGTATGACATTTAATGTAAATTACTCATTTTACTCATGATTACTCTCAGGCAAAGCATAATTTTTATAGTCTTCTATTTTATTCAGTTACAAAGTCATAAAATAGAAAATTAGACCCCTCTTACCATGCCCACCTGTCACATCCTCTCTCTCACAAATTATCAATAGTTCTCTCTGACATTTAATACTATATTATTTATAAGCAGTAGAAAGCCGAGGTTGTAATCTATTAAATGATGTATTATACTATATTGGCTTCTGTACAGAGTTTTGTCTATTGTTTAATGAAGATGACAAACAACTTCAGAAATATATTTAATTACTTGTACCCGATGTTTCGGCTTACGCCTTTATCAAGGGTCTATTATGAATGTCACAGGTTACCAAACATTTTAAATGATAGTAACTGAAAATGAAAGAAAGCTACAACAATATAACGGAAAAGTATATGTGATACATATATAGTCGAACAGTTTTGAGTTGTTGATCATAAAAATATAAATACTGATAATAATAACATAAAAATAGATAAAATCATAATGATAAAATTAATAATAATAATAATAAAATGTTAAAGGGCCAGGCATTGTACCAATTAATAGAATGGTGTCTGGAGTGAATCAAAAGGGATTCGAGGAAATTGTCTGATTGAAATTTTAAAAACTTGTGACAATTTCCTCAACAGAAAATAGAATGAATCACTTTTGATTCAATCCAGACACCTTTCTATTTATAGGTAAAATGCCTGGCCCCTTGAACATTTTATTATTATTATTATTAATTTTAACTATTTTTTATGTTATTATTATCACTTTCTATATTTTTATGATCAACGATTCAAAACTGTTCGACTATACTCATATCACGTACACTTTTTCATGATATTGTTGTAGCAGTATCTTGTTTTCTGTTACTATAGTTTAAAATCAGTTTGGTAACCTGTGACGTTCATAGACCCTTGATAAAGACATAAGCAAAACATCAGGTACAAGTAATTAAACATTTTTCTGAAGATCTTTGTCATCTTCATTAAAAAATGGTTTCTATCCTTCAGTCAGCATTGAAAATTTTAGAAAACAGTAACAGTCTATTTCACTTCCAGTTCAAACTATATTCTTACAAGAAACACATTGATGAGATTAGCTAAATTTTTAATGGTTCCTATAGCACAGTTACTAAGCCAGAAAAAGTGTATTAGTTATGGAACATTGTCTGTTTTTACATGTTATTATTCTGTGTTCTTTAGTACATTATGTACTTAAATAGAAAATTATTTAGTGCAGTAGTACCATCAGTATAAAAAAAGCAGGGTTAAGTGCCATCAATAGTTGACAGCAAAAAAAACCCAAAAAACCCAGGTATGTACTTTATTTCTTGTTTTTCATGTGTATTCTTTATTTATTATAACAAAAGTAACTAAAATGTAAAAATTAGAAACTTTTTAGGTTATATTTGTTAAAATAAAGAATTATAATAATAATAAAAAAAAATGTTTTCACCAGGTATGCTCGCAAGCTTGTGCATTAAGTAATTCAATAGGGTAACATGAGCAACACATATGCCAAAAGATTTACAACTTATATGGCCCAAATATTAATTAGACATGGTTCAAAGGGCAATAAAACAATAAAATTTAAGTGTAAACAGATGTATACTATTATGAGTTTAAAATTATTTAGGATAAACTAATGTAGTTTCATGTTACAATCTGAAGTTATTCTGGAAAGAAAAAAGAGTAATCTAGATTTATTTCAATTTTCTTGGTGGTTGCGAGGTCAGTCAAAATGACCAACCTCATGTATATATATATAGTTAGGGTAAAGACAGTTAAAATATAAAGTTTTACTGAAATAAGAACGTTTGAAATATATTTAGGAGGTTTTAGAGATCATGCAAATTACATCTGAGATTTTTGAGATGAAGAAAAGTATTTTTAACCTTAACATGAAAATTATTTTGCATTCAGAGAAGTTAACACTTTGACTCCATGTATTCTAAGATAAATTTTTAGCAAAAATACTTCATTAAAAATTCAGATTTTTTTTGTACATATGACTTAATGATTACTGAAAGCTTCCAAAATTTCATGAAGATACAAAAAAAATGTTAGAAGTTATAGTATGGAAACTATAAAGGTCAATTTGGGGCAAAGAACTTGGCTGATTCGACTGAGCCCATAGCAAGAGAGTTAAGTGATTTTGGAGCATACAAAAAGAGCAATCACTTACTGAATTTAGTCCTGTCTTAGCTGTATCTAATTTCTGTTTCTTCCGAGGACCAATGGCTAAAAGAGCTGTCATGTTAGCTTCTCTTTGTCTCATCTCTTCCAACTCTGCTCGTTGCAGCTGTTAAAAAAACAATCGTAACTGTGTTCATAATGTAAATCCTGTGAGATAAATGTTGACATTTCAAAAAAGTAAAAAGCATAAAAATTTACTTATATATATATATATTCAATTGCTACCTCACAATTTAATTATATTGTTCTACATAATTTTCAACTTTTTTTTATATATTTATGTCTGTGGTGTGTAATAATGTCATTCTACGAATGGAAAAAAATGTCAACAGACACATTCACCAATGCTGTATTAGTCTGCAAACATTTAATTTCTGATAAATTAAAAAAAAAACAGTTCCTGTAAATTTCTTTATGCAGAAACAGAAGAGCTATTTGTGGTGTGTTAGGACAGCTGTTAAAAAATGGGTTACTGGTTTCAGGTATTAGTTTAAACAAAATATCAGGTATTAATATTAACAAAATTAATTGACATAAAGACTGCTGTCTAGATTGTATCATACAGAGAAAAGAAGACAAAATGTAAATATTTATGTAACCAGGACCTTGCATACACCTTAAGTGAGTGAACGTTAAAGAAACTAACCTCCTTGGCTTTCAGTTTCAGTTTCATCTTATCTGGATCTTCAACTTTAGAACGACTCTATAAGAGAGGATATGAATATACCTGCTGTGAACACTTTGAATTTCGGCAAAATAAAATGGACTTTATGTGAAAATTTTAATATATATGCTTTATAAAACATGAATTTACATCAATCAATATAATACATGAAACCACTTGTAGGAATGATCTACTATGGAAGAATTGATATTTAGGAAATCAAAGTAAATATACATGATTCTGAGGAAAAGTTAGATATTAAAGTTATTCAACTGATGAATTTACTGAAACAGAAGTTCATATATATTGATGGTACAATTTAAAATGTTAATAGATTGATTTAACAAATAAATGGTTTAAGTAACAATTTTTTAATACATTGCTCTCCTTAACTTTTACACCAGTAGTTTCAGCAATATATAAAAGCCATTACACATTACACAATTAAGAAACTTCAATGACAGACAAAAAAAATTTAATTTTGCACAGTACTTTTTATGCAACTAAGTTCAATAGTCATTCGACAGCATTTAGTGCTTAGGTTTTCTGTTAGTGCACCGCTGCTTTTTAAAATGCAATTCAGAAATCCTCAACTAATTTGAGGCTTTATGAGACTGGATATAATCTTAGCACAAACATTACGTACACTAGAATCTCAAAATTTTTTATGATGTATCATTTGTTTAACATTTTAGACAAACAAACAACAATACAGAATTATTACCTTGGCAGCCTTCATTAAAATTTCTCTCTCTTGTTCTTCGTGTCTCTTTTTTTCTAGCCTATCCAACTCTTCTAGGTATTTTAATTGACTCCTAACATCTTGAGTGACTTCATACCTTGGGTCATTCTACATAAATTAAAAAATGGCATGCATGTATTAAAGAAAACAAACAGTAAACATCACAGTTGTACAATGGTTAATACTAATAAAATAAAACTGTTCTTAATACATTCAACATGTTCAGTTCTCAAAGATGTTTAAACAACAAACATTACATGCAACATTTTCAGAGGGTGTTTATATACATATATATTCATTTTTGTTAATATAAAAATCACCACTCTGAGGAAACATTAAAAAAATATATATGAAATATAGAATGATAATCTATAAACATAAATAAATATTAACTCAAACCTTAGCATTATTGTGGTTTCCTGATAAGGTTTGGTTTTCTAATTATGATTAATTTTCTCATATCTAACAATGTTTTAGAAGCTTACTCAGAATCTCTCAAGTTCCTTATAAAATTCTGAGTAATCTGATACTTCCTTCACGTTTATAGAACTACAGGCAAACCAAAAGGTTAACTTTAAAAGATTTGGGGTCATTAAGGCTAACTTGGCAGCCTCATTCTTAATTATTTTTAACTTAAAAAAAAAATTTGAACAATATTGCATTGCATGGACAAAATAACAGAAACCTTAACCTCGTATTGAACTGCCTCAAAATGTACCTAATTAACAGCTTGTATATGTTATGGCATGGAGTCTATCAGATCCTGTAGATATAAGGTTTGATATTTCCCCATTCTTCATGTAGTAGCATCTTCAAATTGTTAGAGTTTGATAGAGGCAGGGTATATTCCCTGGGCTGATGGGGATTATGACAATCAGAACAGAAGGCAAGTGTCTGTGTCATAATCTTTAAACTAAGCCTGTTTCATGTTCCTCAAACCAACCACTGATAAAAAAAAAAAAAGCATGATGACTGGTGGCATTGTCATGTTGAATCAGCCCACTTCTGTTGGAAATGACACTCAGATATCCATAAGATATAATGCAACCCACAAGAAGAACTGGGAATCTAAGCCACACCTAGAAAATGACCTCATTACTATTATCCCACTTCCAGCAGCCTGCACAGTTAAAACAAAACAGGAAGAAATTGTAGCCTGGTGAGATTGTTGCCACAACTTTACCCCACCCACTACCCATACAAAACTGTTCATATCAGTTTCATCAAATCACATAACAAGTTTCCAATCAATCTCAATTCTTGGTGCCCTTTGTATTACTGAAGCCATTTTCAATATGTTGCAGCAAAAATGTGTGGTTTGTGTAAAGATGCATGACAACCATACCTTATTTCTTGCAGTTCTCTATACATGGTTCTGAAAGACATTGAAGTCCCCAAACCATATCTATGGGACCACACAATCTTTCTTATTTCCTAGCAGCCTTATTATTTTTATTTAAATATTTATCCACTGGCTGGTGTTTTCTGAGATAATAACTACGTAGAATAAACTAAAACAACTTTCTTCCATATCTCAGTTAACTGTTTTCTCAGTAACGGCTCATGCTAATCCGGCTTCAACAACAATGTCTTTTTCAAAGTTTGTTAAATCTAGTCAACAGTCCATCATCATTGTATCAGATACTCCACATTCTCATGGAATAGCTTTATATACTTTTATGAAGGCCATATGTCACATAATGTAACAGAACACACAGTCTGCATTTACAGAACATGCATTCTATTCACTTTAACCCTATGCATATGGGCTTGGTAAATTTGACTGACACTGTAACCATGAAATTATAAATACTATAATACTGAATGTACTAAATGTATTTTTAAGAAATTGGGCAAGCTTTTGGTAAACATTACAAGCTTAATGTACATAAAAAAAAACAAGTTTCTTTACTAGTGTAGTTTTACTAAAGATTCATTTAAAAATTTACCAAGCCTTTACTGAGTCAGTCTGAGTGGAAGGTGATTTTCATCATAAGAATGAAAATGCTACCTTTCACCATAGTTTTGATATTTGACTTACATAACCTCTAGAACCTCCTAGTTGAGTATATAGTTATTTTGCTAAAACTTTGTATATTTAATAGTTATTTTGTCTATGCTACCACTAATTGTAGCAAAATCAGCAATGTAGGATAAAATGAAGTTTAAAAATATAAAATAAAATCAATAATATTTTTTTCTCTCCAGAATTACTTTATATAATAGCAGACATTATAATTTTCCTATACTGGAAATGTATTTCCATTAGATACTTACCTCCACTAACAGATATAGCTATTCTCATTCAGTGCTGCCCTCTATATGCAAAAAAATTTTTCATACATGCCACAGGCCTTGTGCTCCCACACATGTAAATCATCATGCAACAACCCTCCACCAATAGGAGTGTGACGCACGTAACTCCTACTATTTGATTCTACCAAACTATCACTATCTGCAGAAAATGGAAGCACCAATTGTCGGTGTGTGTGTGTGGGGGGGGGGAGAAGTGTGAATGGAGGTAAGTACCTATCAGGAATAAATTTTCAGTATAGGAAAATTATTACTTCCAATACGATACATTACCCCCGCTTACACAAATAGCTAGAATCCCACATTAAATAAGTAGAGGGACTGGTGCAAGGGAAAGAAAGAAGCACCCGAAGAACACCTGAAAAGGGGAGATCCTCAAATTAGAGGATCCTATGTGAGAGAGTTCATTACTTCTGTACCAGGTAAACCCTATGCCCAGTGTGGAAAGAAGTGTTGTAAACATGGCCGGAAAATGGGAGGAGCACATCCAAAAGGGAGGAAACAAAGTTTGGATAGGGAACCGAACCACCTGATATAGAAATCTCAATCCCTCTGTAATGAAGCAAATATATTGAGAGGAAAAACCTATAAGCAATTTTGTGGAACACCCCCATCTCAACAGTGTACATTTAGTGGCCATGGAAATTATAACTGTTAAGTCATCCTGGCCTTACAGTGCAGATTTCATTAGTTCAAGTACATCCAGACAGGCATCACTCACCACAGAGCTGGATACATAAAGAAAAAAAAAGGGACATGCCCCTAAAAATAAGAGGTATATATACAAAAAGATAACTTACCCAGTCACAGTCTCACCAAAGTCTGAAGAATGGCAACAGGTGGAAGATGATAACCTAACAAGGAAGAAATATCTTTCTGATGCAGATAGTGAGATATGAATGTATGCAGTGTGGTCCACATGCCTGATTGAAGAATATCCTCTAATGAACAATAGAGATGAGATGTCAGGGAAAAGGTAAGGTGCCTAATCTAGTGAGAAAACACCTGGAACAAATTACAGGAAGAAGGAGACAAGAATAAGCCAATCAAATGAAAAGCTGAGCCCAAATGGTAAGGGTGGAAGGAGAAAGGTCACAAGGATAATTGCCAAAGAATGCAGAGGTGGGAATGGGCACCATGGAAGAAAACCATGTAGGCAATATAACAACAAAGAGCATGTATGGGACATGGTAGTCTATTTGGATCAGACTGGGAAATGGAAGGAAGGGAAATCAGTGAGAAGGAAAAATTACCCTCACAAGCTACCAAGATTTTGTGAAGCTCGATTCAGGTAAAGGGCAACATATGTGAAATGATACAGGGTACATAAAACATTGATGGCAAATAAATCCAACCAACAATGTCCATAGGTCAAGAGGATAAGGAAATAAGTCTTAAAGGATAAGTGAAAAATCGAACATGAGGACAGAGGTTCAAATGGAGGTAAAGTAAGGCAGTGAAAACCCACACTGACATCCTAATCTGGAAGGACCACACACTTAGGAGGTCGACTAATCTGGAAGAAATGCAACAACAATGAGAGGATAGGAGAGGTAAAAAACTTTATGGGAAAAAGGAAAATGTGGGATAAGGCAGCCCAATAACCTACGATCAAGGAGTTAAAAAGTCTCCTGATCAAACAGCCAAGTAAGGAAATAACAGTGGGTCAAGCAGGTGAAAACCCAAAAACCAATGGTGGAAAATGTTCCGCATACACTGATAAACATCCATAGAGGAAGGCCTAATGGAACATGCTAAAAATGAAATGACTCACTGTGACAATCTGGATCTTCTCACCAAGGACTGGATAAAAACCATGCATAAGGACAGAGGGTAGGAAGGGCTGGATGAAATGCTGATGACTGAAGTTGACAATGAAGAGATGTGCCAGCCAGTAAGGAGCAATCAGAGGACTTATTACAGAGTGGTGTGGATGATTGAAATCACTCTGGGAAGGAGATGGATGCAAGGATACACATAAAGGTATTTGTTGGTCCAATCCTAGTTGAATGCATCAACAACCAATGCAAGTGGATAAGGAACCAGAGACCAAAACAGAGGTAAACTGGTATTGAGAGATGTCGCAAATACATACAGGTAAGGAGTACACCATCGAAGGCATAACCACTGGAAAATGTAAGGATCGAGAGACCACTCCGTTGGATATATTTTGTCCAGTCGTGAAAGACAATCCATGACAAGGTTGAATACACCCAGAACATGACAAACAAGGAGACAAATACTGAGTGTGTGGGCCCAAAAAAGGAAATCCAAGATTCAACCACAAAGGGAACGAGAACAGGTGCCGCCTTGGTGATTGATATAAAATACCACCATAAGGCTTGGAAAGAGATGAACAAGAATTAGTAATAGGGAATTGTCTAGGCTCAGAATGAGACAAATGATCAACCAAAGATGAAAGGGTTGACTGCTGCCTCACAGATTCCACACAGGATTCTAAAGTCTCAGGAATATCCCCTATAGTTCCTATAGTTTTGAAAGGAATGTATAGTTTGTAGTTGTCAAAATATCTATGTAGTAGAATATTTCATATGACATAAGGAAAAAACATCACTTGTAACAGATTGATTTTCTTTGAAATTTTTGTTCCATTCAGAATTTACTTGCTTGTAGTTTCAAACTGGTAATGAAACTAAATCAGATATTTTAAATTTAACTTCCAATGATATAAAGGTAAAATTATATTTCTAATGATACCTTCTTCAACACGGTAATTACATCTGAGAAACTGTACATTCAGTTACTTGGTAGGTAAGCAGGCACAATTTTCTTTGTCCATGATATAGAGATAAACCAATATATATTTTTAGAACTTTTAATTTGGAATAAGTGCAATGTCTGATAACATATCAAATGGATTTACTTTTTGCTACAATACTAGTGTTCAAAAATAATGGTGTCTCAACATTATCGATATCACAGAACAAAGTTCTCCTAATTAAATAATATACAAAACATTGTGTAGTTGTTACTTAAGTAATCTAGATCCAAAGGAAAGCTATCACATAACAAGTTTGCAAGATGTGGATATATACAGAAAATCTCATACAACTTCAAACATACTTTTACATTTTCTAAACGATGTTCTGCTATGATACCAAGCCTTTCAACCAGGTTTTTAATTCTTTCTTCTGTTCCATGGGATACAAGGGCTACAACATCTGGTGATACCTCATTCAGACCATGGTGAGCAGCTAGAAAAAACAACAACATTCAAAACTGATTTTCTAGTTCCTGGTGCACTATTAATATCTTTTAATTTTTAGTAATTATAATTTAGTAAACCAATTTATCATTTTAAAAAAATCATAATAGGAACATGCACAATTATAAAGCTAGATGAAAAACTAAATCCCAACTGCAAATACTAATAAACACAATAACAAATTTGTCCAAAAGATGCTTATTTTCGAATCAGAATGTTTTAAGATACAAATTATGTCTTCAACCAGATAAAGCGACTTATGACTACACATTCCTTAGAACAATGTAAACAATTTTACTTATGACAAAGAACAAATGTCAGAAATATGATGACTAGAGCAGGGCAGGTCACTAGAATAGATATATACATAATAACTTTGCCAAGAAAAAAATGGTGGTAAGAGAGAGAGAGTATGGCATTAGTATCATCATCAATAAAGATGTAACTTTCATGGGGTTCAGCCTTATGGTAATGAAAGATTCATTATAATTTAGCTTCATGGTCATCCTTTCAATATCACATTTAGGTCTATGTTCTAATGTTAACTACAACTGATGATGTTATTGAAGTATTCTGTGAAGAAGCTGAAGGTACCTTAGATAATATCTCTAATAGAGATTTGTTCATTGTCATAAGAGACTGAAATGCAACAACAGGGTGATATAACACCAAGCCAAAAATCATCTAAAGGCATGGACTTCGTGTCCAGAATAAGCATGGTGAGAGGGTCGGAGATTTTTTGTAAATCTAATTATTTAATCATGGGCAATACAAAGTTTAGCAGCATCTGCATAGGTGACAGACATGGATGAGCACAAATGATACATCTAGAAACCCAACTGACTACATTTTGATGGAAAGGAAATAAGAGATTACTGTTGCTCAGCATTCATAGAAGATTAAAAGTAAATTTTGCTAGTAAGCTTCAAGCTAAGAGTTATTTGCCTAAATCTCAAATTGATGGAAAAGATGAATGTAGCACTACCAATATCATACAATATGTTATTCACCGTTAGCATGAAAAGCTAGTTTGAACTGCTACTCAGGAATGTGGATAAAGAGCAAATGCTGAATGAATTGTGAGAAGAAATAAAGAAATCTATTTTGTCTGCTACTCAAGAGACACGTAACAGGGAAAAAGCAAAGCAAGCAGCCATGGATATCACAGGCTACAATGAACTGGGCAGATGAGAGACAGACAACAAAGGGAAAAGAGATGAATGACAGCTCCTTAAAAGAAAGGTCATAAGAACAGTTAGAGTAGACCAGAATGACTTTGCAGAAAGGAGGCATGAAGAGATCAAACAACCCAGTTCTGCCATGAAGAAAGTATTTGGATTTATGAAAGATCTTGTGCAGGTCTGACACCATTGCCAAGAACAGCACAACACTTGTCGGAAGTAATATCATCAAAGTCAAATGGGCTGAATATTGTTTGGAGTTGTATAAGTGCAAACTCCAGGAACCAAACAGCAGTGGATACAGTACAAGTAGAATAAAGAATGAGCTGCCACCAATGAAGAGTAAAGTGTGGCATGCAATTAACCACCAGAGAAATGGAAAGGCACTTGGCACTTATGATTCCTAGAATGCTGTGGAAGGATGGCTAAAAGAGGGCATTGTCATCATGTGATAACTGTGCCTGAAAATTTTGGAAAAAGAACTATGGCCCAGAGACAGTTGCCAAGCTATTTTTATTGCATAACTATATAAGGGCAACTTGAAAGACCACTGCACAATTAGTCTTAATAAGTCATACCAGCAAGGTACTACTGAAGATCATTAATAGAAGAATTAATTCAAGATGAAGAAGATAACTGAACAGCAGGCAGACTTCTGCAAGGGAAGGGGAACTAGAAAAAGAGATTGATTATATCCAGAACATTATGAAAAAGTTCAAAGGATACAGAATACCACTGTATCATCCATTATGCAAATTGTTTTGACCGCATCTAGTCACAATTTATGGGAAAATGATGAAAGATATGGAATTTCCAGCTCACATTATCGACCTGATAAGCTAGCTGTATCAAATTCAAGAGTCATCTGTGCATACGAGCAAAGGAGATACTTAATTATTCAGTATAAAAAGAGATATTAGACAGGGATGTGTAATGTTTTTGTGTTAAGTTTGGAGGAAGCATGTTACTAACTTGCAGTATGAATATGCTACAACACATGTGTAGCAACAGGGAAGAGATGCTGGATCTGTTAAAAGAAGTGAGCAGATACTGGGGGACTCTTGCTGAACACCAAGACCAAGATAATGGTAAATGATAAAGACAGAAGAGATGACACACAAGTGTCTTACGGTCAACAGTTAAAATATGGAAAAATGTTCACATTTGAATATCTTGGTTTGGTAAAAAGCCAAGTGTAGATGTGCACTGCTCGGAAGGTAGTTCAAGATATGGTCAAGATCTGAAAGAGAAAGATAACTACTGCACTCAAAGTTTGACTGCTAAAAACAACTGCAGTCACTATGGTGATTTACAGTTCAGAATCATGGGCCATGAAAAAAAGTGGTCAAAAGACAGTGAGTGTAATTGCAGAGTATTGAGGGTGCTGGAATCAAGATAGAACAAACATTACTGATTTAAAAGGTGGATAAAATGGATAAGGTGTAAAATTTCTCTTAGTAATTGGTTCTAATAACTTATACACTTTTCGTATTCTTTTTGCTAACATTTACTTATGAAATTGTCAGTTAAAAGTGCTGTACATACACATACATTGTGGATCAAATGCATTCAATTTCAGCCCTTCAAAACTGTTCTTGGTTTAAAATGTTGGTGTAGCTTTGAAATAAAAAAAATCAAGTAATTTTACTTTTTATAATTAGTACCATATTTCTGCTGGATTTAAAACACTTTCAATACAAACATTTCATATAAAATCATTATCAATAAGTGATATAAGTGAGTAGAAAATTCTTACCAATTTGTTTAATTCGCCTTTCTAATGGTCCAGTGAACAAAAAATTTGAATCTTTGCATGACCTTATTTCTGTTCCCACCATCTCAGAATTTGACGCAAGAATCCTCTGACTTTCTTCTACTAAATTTACACCACCCATAGCAGCAACATCATTGAAATCATCATCTTCTTGACTACAGTAAGAAAAACCAAACATGCACCAACACTTCTGGGGTAAAAAAAAACAACAGAATATAAACAAGATATTTCAGTGGCAACAGTGAACAACATATTTTACATTAATAATGCTACTATATTAATTAGAAAACAATTCCTTCATGTAACTAAGAAATCCATAACTATCTAACACTCTATGAAACCAAAGTATTGTTTAAACTAGAGCGGAGCACATTGTTAGCCACTAGTAATATCCCCTACAAGCCCTGATTAATCATCAAATTAAAATAATAAGGTGTTTGTTGGTTTTAGTTTCTGACATGCACAGATGTCATATATGTGCACTTAAGGTGTGTAATACTTTAAAAAAATGATTACTTGGGACAGAATATCTAGTTAAAGTAACACAACATACAAAAATGAAACATGTGTACTTTAGAATAGATAATGGTTGACAAAATTTTCTACCCATCCCAAATGCACGTTTATTTTTGTTAAAACATTATGATCTTGAAAATATAATGATTTATATATAGTTTTCCACATGATTTTCCTTCTCTATTAGTGGTTGCCCTTTGTTGCCATCCTTTTATGATGCCACAACATACGAGATGAAGAATTACTAATGAAACTCAAATGTGACAATTGCTGAGCAAATAATTAGATACCACTAGATATAGTAAATTACAAATTATACAAGTAACTGTAAAGCAGTTTATGTTTTCCCAAGAAACTGAACTTTTGCAGAGACGAACAAAAGAATCTAATGGAAAGTTTAGAAGTCTTAGGAAGAAACCACCAAAAAACTGGAAACTTTTTTGTAGTTTCTTTTGAAATTCTTTTCATTCTTGAAACTATTTATGTGTTAAGTAATATTTGTTTAAAGCTACAGAAATGTTTTTCTATGAAAAGACATCAATTAAACCGAGATTTAGGAAATAAGGTATGTGATGGCAAAATATACAAATGGTTCAAACCCTTATTTATTGAGTAATATTGTTAAGTTTACTGTATTCAAAGAACACAGACAAATAGCTTTTTATTTATTGAAAAGAAAGTATAACTCTTGATCTTGACAAAGAATATTTTTAGCAAAAATCATAATACCTAGCCTCAAAAATGAAATGTTAACATCATTTTGAAATTCTATGTTTAAAGGAAGTAGTATCTTTAATGTTCTTTCACAACATAAAAAACATAAACATAAAAAATTATATAAATACTTAAAAAATGATATTTTTTTTTAAAAGAAACTTGATACATTAGATACTATTTAATAAGTTTTGGTCAAACAATTATACTGGAAAGGAAAAATAAGGGGATTTCAGTACATCTCTTTGGTCCAATAATTATGAATTGATGAGCAAATAATGGAAAACTTGTATTTGAAAAAAATGGTTTATTCTGATGTTGATACTTTGTTCTAAATAAAAATTCAAGTTACAAAGAAAAATAACAAGAAAAACTAAAACTAAGAAATGTTAAGAAGTTCTCCCATAGACAAACACTTTTTTTAGTCATATAATGACTAAAATTTGTCTATATAGAAACTAAATTTATAACATAACGATAAACTTAGCTTTATTCTTAAAAGTTATAATGTATATAATTTTACATAAACAGAAATGAAAGTATTCTATCAAGTTCAATATTTCGTATGATGACAATAAATAAAAAATATTTAAGTATTTTCAATAAATATTTAAAAAATCAATATATAAAACTGAGAGAATAACTTCACTGTCACAGTTTGTTAAGATTACAATATACAATTTCCCTACAAACTAATACTCAATAAACTGAAGAAGCTTTCCCAAAAAACTACCCATGCAATTTTGAGTTCAGTTAAATTTTTCAAACTTAAAAGCTTTTAGTCTGAAAACATCTTGAATTTTACACCATTAAGTAACTTCACTTTTTAGGAATATTTTTGAGACCAGAAAATCCATAATTATACAGTTTCTTCTCATGTTTTCATCTAAACATCAGCATACGAAAAATTTGTTTTCAAATGTTCACTGTATTTATCTGCCCCAACATTTACTGGTTCATATTTATAATCTACAATCAAGGAAGGTCTTCTACAAGCATTTATAGGTGAATAACTGACAAGGTTAACAAAACTTTATTACTTTGATTTCTCACTTTGTACTAATGGTAAATAAGTGTTCAGTGAAATACATTTTTAAAAACAAATCACAAATTACCATTATTAAAAGCCAATTCATTAAATTATAAATAGATTTTTATCATGTAGCTTTTTTGGTTAGAAATCTCAAGTCACTTCATGATTGAAAGTAGGGGTTCAACTTTTGTAATGCATGCTTAAAGTTTGAAGGTTACATTATTATCAATAGTACTGAATGGAATATTAGCCTGATAACTCCTCTAGTGGTTTTGTTCCATAATAAATATAACACCGAATTTAAAAAGAATTCCAACAACTATAAAGAGTTAACGGCAGATTATAACTTATTACTACCTCACAGCTGCTACAGCTTTCTTGTCTTTTGGCAGATTTCTCGCCTGAGAACCTGCTTTTGACTGAACAGTAGCAGTGGATAAGACAACAGGACTTCCTGATGGTTTGTTCAAGTTGGTGGACACAAGAAGGCTCTTAACTCTGGCCCCAGCATCCTACAGAAAATTATCATCATTGTTATTTCTTTTACCACTGAACTACTTATAAAAACATTTACTAGATTCCAGAAGAATCTAGCTGTATTTTTATCATAAGGAAAAAAAATCTTTATCCTGAGCTTCAGCATCTTCATCAACAACCTAAGAAAATCTTTTATACTTAATAGGAACAGAACTCAAATTTAAGCCAGAGTTGTAAAATATTCCAATTACACATTAGCATTGTCATTCAAACAAAACCTTCATAAAAGTTGCCACAGAATGAAATTTAATAACTTTTAACAGTCCATTCTATTAAAAAGAAGAAATCTTTCAGTCTGTTTACTAGCTTAATTTTCACAATTCTAGAGTTGCAGTGGGAACAAAATCATAATGTAGTAATAGATGTAGAAGAAATTTGATCAAGATCAAAATTATTTTCCATATAATATCAACAGACTAAGCATAATAACTTTAGCTAACATGTAACACCTAAGATATACAAGAAAGATAGAGAAAAACAACAACTTACTGTTGAAAGTCTTTTCTGAATTATACCAGCTGGTTGAGTCAACTGTGTACTAAGTGGCCCCTGGGTCACAACCCTTATTTGTGCTGAAGGCTGGTTCACAAGAGTCTTGTTCATGACCTTTCAATATTCCATGAACAGACATACAATAACACAGTATTCCAACATCTACTAATACACACTTAGGATTTTAAATGTTTACATCAGTCTTCTTACATTTACTTAAAAAGTAGAAAAAAGCTAGCATAGACATAAACTATCTTAATATTTCATTTTAACTCTCACGAAGTAAGAAAAATCCAACAGTTATTTATTTTCCTACTTGATTTCGTGCAATGGTTGCAGTTGTTGATGGAAGAATAAATGCTGTGGCCGGAGGAGGACGAATTCCATCAATGCTTGACTCTCCTGTCATCAAGGAATGACGAAGATGAGGAAGGCTTTTCTGTAGACAGTTACAGAAACAAAAAAACTCTAATTACAAAAATGCTGCTTTAAATATTTTATCACCATCGGAATAAGTTTCTTTGATTTCATGCAAACCAACATAAGAGTGATCTGCATTAAAAATCCCTAATTTTGAAGTGATAGACTAGAGGGGAAGGCAGATATTCAACACATACAAAGTTCAGGTTACTCTTGTCAGACAGTATGTTTTTTTTCTCTTTTCTTTTTTTTTTTTTGGTTAACAGGGCCATGCTCAGAAACCAAATTAAGGATTCTATCTATGCTGCAATACTTCATCCCACAATGGTCATTTAATGCAAAACTGTGAATATATTATGCAAAAAAATCCACATGTACACAAAAAATTATCACTGTTCATATTGTTTATACATTTTTTTGTCTTATCTCTTGACAAAGTTTTGAATGCTGGCACATTCCCCAGAGATGACAGACCTCTCAACAAGTATGAAATGAAAGCTTTAGATGTAGTGCCATTTTCAGAGCAATGCCAATGACTCACTCAGAAAATGATCAAGACCATGCTCCAGTAGGCTCAAAGATTGTCATGAATTCAAATAGTGGTATAAATAACAGTGGAGTCTATGCAAATAGAAAAGGTCTCTAAGAAAAACAGACAGTATAGCATCAAATAGATTGAAACTGCAAGCCAGACAAAAGATGACAAATTTGATAGCTATTCCTAAATCTAATAAGGGTAAACTTCTGCCTTAAACATACTAAATGTTTGGATACCCATGCATTCAAGGTATTCATGTGACCTCTAACTCAAATTAGAGCTCCAAAGTTGTAATTCCTAACCCTAAAAAATCAATGGAAACTGAAGTAGTTAAACCTTCTCTGACTTGTTACCTTTTGTGTAGGTTTGTGTGATATGTCAACATTTAACCTTTCTTTAGTATCAATGAAACAATCACTAAAATGTAGAGGTTTGTAAATTTCTTTACATACTAAAACCTTTTTTTTTTGCTCAAATACCTCTAACATATTACATTTCATAATCTACATTGTCAAAAATAATAGCAGTTTCAAAACTCCAATTATATCTAAAAGAACATAAAATAACTCTGCACTGTTTAAAAATTGTACAAGCTTCAGTTTACAATGTAAATGACAAGCATATCTATGCATTTACCTAGTAGTTATATTATGTCACTATTTGTCCTCTTTATAAGTACATCATATACAATGCTTTTAAAATGTGCTTTCTACATGAAACTTATTATGACTGGCATCTCAATCAAATGATTACATTAACAGAATTATGGTTATGGTAGTCATTACAATGTTAAGCCAAGTCAGGTAGGATTAGAGATGGACAAGTAGTGGAATTTGGTGATTATTTACTTTCAACTAATTGATTATTCTCAGACTTGGATAGTTGGAATTAAAAATATTGATAATTGGAAACATTAATTTCTATTAGTTGATTATTTTTGTGAGTTATGACATTAACTGGTTATGCTGAATAACCTGGAATCAGTCAAACATAATTATGAGAATCATATTACCAATATTTTGATTATTTGAATACTTAGAATATATGATTAAGTAATAATCAGAAACACTAATTTTGATAAGTTGATTATTTTACATGTCAATAATCAATGTAACTGATATCATAGGTAATGTATAAATGAGCTAATTGTCCAGCTACACATAGGATACATTATGGCAATGGAAACCCAAAATTAATGCTTTTGTTTGTTTGTAGTTAACCACAAAGCTACACATTGGGCTATCTGTGCTATGCCTACCACAAGTATTGCTCCTAAAGAAGAAAGTTCCACCTTTCGAAAGCGCTCGGGTTATAGGATCTTTATTCATTTCTAACAAGTATTGAAACCCGATCGATAGCCAAATTAATGCAATGTTGTATAGTAATAAATGTAATTTGAATACAGTATCATTTTTTATGTATGTATATATTATAGTAATTAATATAAATCATTTTTTTCTATATCTATTCTGAAAATTTATAATAAAAAAAAGCAAGGTAACAGATTTTTCCTAATATGGATACATGTGAAACTTTAATTACTTAAGATAGATATGAACCTCAAAATGAGCAGAGCTTTACAATAAAAATATTGATTTCTTATCTATGTGATCAAACATCAAGTAGTGTAGTTTCTTTTTTAAACTTTTCTTTTTACTGAAAACAAAATCTGAATTCAGAACTAGTTTCATTCATCTTTTGAAACACAGTATGAATTCAGAACTAGTTTCATACATCTTCTGAAACACAGTCTGAATTCAGAACTAGTTTCATACATCTTTTGAAACAGCCTGAATTCAGAAATAATTTCATGCATCTTTTGAAACAGTCTGAATTCAGAACTAATTTCATGCATCTTGAAACAGTCTGAATTCAAAACTAGTTTCATACATCTTTCAAAACAGTCTGAATTCATAACTAGTTTCATTCATCTTTCGATACACAGTCTGAATTCAGAAATAGTTTCATACATCTTTTGAAATACAAAGTTTGAATTCAGAAATAGTTTCATACATCTTTTGAAACACAACTCTGAATATATTATAAAAATATATCATGTTTCAAAAAAGTTTTTTTTTTTTTCAATTTGCTATAGGTACTTCTTTCACATAAAATATAATAATGTGAAAAGTTACAACAATTTGTATTTACATTATAGTTCAATATGTCTTGGGTGTTAATGTTATTACATTTTTTTAAATTAGAAAATCATCACAAATTACTCTTCATAAAAAAGGAACGTCTCAAAAGATTTATTTTCTACATATTTTCTGCGTGAAGATAAGTACAATACATCAATAAACACTTTTACAAGCATACAGATTACAATCAAATTCAAATAAAAATATTTAAAAACAATGATCTTAGAAGTATACTTACAAATATTACAAAAGGTGCTAGTAAACTTAAGACTTTTGAGAAAGAAAACATAACTCAAGATGGAAACTAATTAGTTGTTTCAATATAAATAATACTTCTTTTCTATAAGTTGCAATGTTTTAATATAGCTTTGTTGCATATACAAAACATCTGGTAAGTTTCAAAATAGTTGTTTGATTATTTTACAGTTGTTGTGTCATACGGGAGGGATATACAATATTGTTACAACTAACAGTTTATTATAAAGACCTCAACAAGAAATACAGGTTGTTCAAGTTTTATCGAATGATGAATCCAATAATATTCTGCTACATAACAGTCCAAATGAAAGATAAAAAACTGTTTTATTGTAATTGCTGAATGCTTTATGTTATATAACTGTGTTATTATATATAACCTTACATATATTTTGTTAAAACATCTTATAGGTATTATGATCACCGAGATTATATGTTTAAATTTTCATTCTTTAACATAATGTTTTTTATACACACACAAAATTTGATCGAGTGATATTCTGTCTTGTACAGGACATGAAACAATACTGGCCAGTTATTAACAAGAACACCAAATGCACACTCACTTATATTTGACTCACAGGATCAACAACTCCTGCAAAGGCTATTGCAGGAGTTATTGATAACAGATTTTGTGAGAATAATTTAACTGAAAGAAAACAGATAAAAACAAAATAACCTTTCTTTGTTGTACAAAGATAAAACATTGTTATTATAAATGTACAATAAAACTTTACGTTTCAGTTATGTATCTTGCGAAGTATGTTCATGCCAAATAATAATACAAATGAAAGTATTCTAGCACATACTACACACTTCTAACTAGCTACGTCTATAGAAAATACAGTATTGTTAGATAATTTTTTAACAGAAATACCAAACTATTAAAATTAACTAGTTACCTTAGCTCATGTTTGAAGTATTTATAATAAGAAAGGGTGAGATTTAGGAGCTAATTAAGTTAAATCAAAATTAAATTAGCTCACGTTTCTAATATTTATAATAAGAAAGGATGAGTTTTATGAGATAATTAAATCAATGCTCTGCATGACTGGGATCCTAAAACAATCTACAATTATATCATTTCTGTTTTCCTCTAATAACTGTTTCTTCTATTCATACATCCTCAACAAGTAGTATTCTTTGATAAGATGTTTATGCAGAGTATTCATGATCATTACATCAGAATGGTTTGTAACTATCTGTTGTAGAAGTGTAGAGGATGACATTTCAAAAGACATTCAAAACACTGTCCTCTACACTTGTATTTTTACTACAACAGGCAGTTGCTTCCCATTCCCGTGTGCTCATCAAGTAGAAGTGAGCTTTTCATAACAAAAACATGACATGCCTTGGCCTGTGGTTTCAACTAATGGATCAAAAATTAGCTTATTTCATAATGTTTTTATTCCGGAAAATCCAGCTCAAGATCATTAAAACTTTTTATAAGTGTATTCCTCTAATTCATGTTCAAAACATCAGTTTGTTTACATAATGTAATTGTTCTGGTAACAGGACAACACGTATACATAAATATTTTACTGGTAAGACTTCTTTTTTCAGGAAGGACAAGGTTTGAACAGGCTAAAGGAAAAACAATTCCAGGACCAAAATGTCATTTTCGAGGACGTAATTTACTGGTTTTAACAGAACAGGAAATTCAGCAAAATCAGATAACATTTATATAAAATTGCAGCAATAGCTGTACAAAACATTTCAGCAATAACACACAGTGAAATGCAAAACAATAGACTGTAAAACAGGCCATGAAAAGAAATTCTTGATGACCACAAATTATTGAACAAAGTACTAACAAATTCATCATTTACAGGTCCCTAGGTATATTTGAACTTATCCCAACTTCAATTTAATAACGAGTGATAGTCTCGAGTATTTCTCCACAATACAGTGCTTTAGTCAAACCTAAAAACTCATCTAATATATAACCGAACCAAATAATATTTATTGAACATATTATTTCAATCTGCCTAGAGGAGAACAAGTCAAGTTTTACCTGATTGGCTGCTGATTCACCGCATGCTACCATGCTAACAAAGCAAATATTCCCACTCATATTGTTACACAGAACACTCTCATAATGTTGCACACATTAAGAATCTTTTATATCTTATAATTCCACACACAATTACTTTGCATTATTTATAAAAAAAATTCAGTTTCCTGTTGCAATCCCACCTAGAAATACAGACATTTTCAGAGAATTCAAAACCTTTTGGTTCAATAAAACCTTTATATTTCAACATGGTGGTCAGCCTTTCAGTTTTCTTGTACAATAACCCACATACCCATGTTTAAACAATGTATAAAACAATAATTGTTCTGAATAATTCTATTTGTTGTCACAGATGCTGTCATGTGTATCAGGTACCATGGGGTGTGATAATTACAAATAAAATCATAATCCAGTTTTTAATAATTTTCATTCATTTCAGACATGAAAAGAAAATAAGAACAAATAAGACAAATATTAATAACATACATCACAACACTGTATTTATAGTCCTGATTGTCTCTTAAGAGCAGAAAAGCCTTGACATATTTAGTAATGGGGCACAAAATGTCACTAAAAATATCCTAGCCTGGACCAATCACTACAGTGATGGATGATCAAATCGTATAAACTGACAGACTGTCTTTAATGGTAAATATGAGACTATTTCATGCACAGTGATTAGAAGATTTATGACACTCATTGTATTAAATTATTTGCATTTAGATTTGTCTTTCTCTCTCTCTCTCTCACTTTTTAATTAAAAACTCTTAGGAATCTTACTCTTTTTAATTGTAAAATTTTACGAATAACTGATGAAGTACTTAGGCTAAAAACATCATATATTATTCTTGAGTGCTGAAGATGGAATTAGGAAAATTTTGAAACATTCTTCATCCTATCAACAATTTTTGGATTTTAGATTTTTTACCAAATGAATATTGAGCTAATTTTATACTAACACTACAACTCTTAACTATAATCACATGACACCTGTTCCCATGCAGACAGAAGTACATAGTTCAAAGCCCGTTACTGATTCAATGTTGCCAAGTAAGCATATTTCTCACTTTATGATCACATTTTATAGACATAAATTTTAATGAAACTGAGATAAACACAATGGCATGGCTTGTATTCAATGAAAATGGGAAATGAGCAAGTGATGGAATTAGGCTTTCAAGGAATTTTCCATAATATCTTGATAAAAACAAGGATTTCCAATGCTGAAAAATTTGTTTACAAAATTTCATGACTTTCCAGACATTTCATTGCATGTGCAAACCCTGAAAGGACTTCTTTAACCCTTTCACAATGAGTAGGTCAAAGTGCACGTCACAACCTTTTGCAGACTTACACTTAAAATTTAAATAAACTACTTAATTATCAATGTATATGAATAAACTTGGCATCAGAATGTAGTCTGTTTCTTTGTAATTAAGCACAGAGCTACACAATGGGCTATCTGTGCTCTGCCCACCATGGGTATCAAAGCCCGGATTCTAGCGTTGTAAGTCGGCAGACATACTGCTGTGCCACTGGGGGGACTAGAATGTAGTTAACAAATCAAATTTTAATATAAAAGTTTTAAGTTCTTAATTTTATAGTATGAGAATTGTGACATTTGTTTTCTAGGTTTTCCCTCTTCTCTAATGTATTTACCACCCCTGCAAGAAGTACAGAATTTAATGCAAGTTACTCATTATAATTTAGATATTACTAACAAAAAGTATAATTTTTTATAGCCTTCAAACATCTTTAGTTACAGCCATAAAATAGAATTTCAGACCCCTCTTGCCTCACCCATTCATCACATCCCCTTTTTCAGAAATTGCCAATAGTTCTCTCTCTGACATTTTGTACTATATTATTTATAACTAATAGAAAGCCAAAGTTTTAATCTCTTCAATGACATATTATATTACATTCTTGTCTGCACAGGGCATAGTCTATTTCATCATTCAGTTTCAAGATCATTCTCATGTGAATCATATCAACGAGATTAGCTGAATTTTTAGGCTCTTATTGCACAGTTAGAAAGCCAGGAAAAGTGGTTACAAGGTTAGTCAAATCAACTGAGACCATGTAGAGTTATGGTATAGAAAAGAACAAACAATATATAGTTTTTCTGAAAACAAAACGTTTGATATTTATTTAGGAGGTTTTAGAGATTATGCAAATGAAATTAGAAAGTTTTCACATGAAGAAAAATATTTGTAAGTATAACATGAAAATCACTTTGCACTCAAGAGCAGTCAACACTCTGATTCCATATATTTACAGACAAATTTTTAGTAAAAACACTTAATTAAAAAGTTAACATTTTCCTTAACCCTATCACCCTGGGTACCCTTTACTACCCATGACACAAGGTTTTTAGTGTCTTACATTCAAATTTTATTAAACTACTTTTTGTTTATGTTATACCAATTAGAATAGCATAAAATCTCAGCTAATAATCCATTAATAATAGTAGTATATAAGTTTTAAGTTCCTAATTCTAAAAGGAAATATTTTTAAAAATCCTGAATTTCCACTAATGTGACCCATATGACACATTTTGTCTTAGCATGTCATCATCCCTATTTTATCCATCACCCCTCGAAAATGTATAAAATTAAACGTAAAATATTCTCTATAAAATTGTTATTGCTCAAACATACCATAATTTTTATAGCCTTCAATTTTGTTTAATCTCAGAGCTATCAAATAAAGAATTAGACCCCTCCTGCCACATTCTCTTTTCACAATTTGTTGATAGCTCTCTCTTACATTTCATTATATATCACCTATAACCAACAGAAAGTCAAGGTTTTCATCTATCAAATGACGTATTGTATAACATTGTATTGTGACAGAATATTGTCAATTTCACTCACAGTTCAAGATTTGTTCCAGTGGGAAAGTTAATGACTAGCTTGGATGAATTTGTAACGGCTCTTGTTGCATAGTTAGAAAGCCAGGAAAATTTTGATAGGCAATTTGTCTACTTTTTGCATGTTATTAATCTATATTCTTTGGTGCATTATTTAATTACATAAAAATTGTTAAGTGCATTACTATAAT
>NW_013667197.1:237957-246305 GCF_000517525.1 Limulus polyphemus
TATAATGTTACAAACTTAGAGCTACTTAGGATAAGCAAATGCAGTTTCATGTTACAATCTGATGTCATTCTAGAAAGAAAACAGGTTAATTTAGTTGTATTTAGATTTTTTTTGTGATTACAAGATCGGTCGAATTGACTGATCCCATTTTGAGGTAGGGTAGAGAAAATAACAGAAACTATAAAGTTTTACTGAAAAAAACGTTTGAAATGCATTTAGGAGGTTTTAGGAATTACACGAAGGAAATTTGAGATTTTTGAGATGACAAAAAGGATTTTTAATTTTAAAATTAAAATTACTTTGCACACGGACTATTCAAAACAAATACTCAATATACTCATGGACAAATATTTATTTTATTTTATTAAAAATACTTCACTAAGAAATACGACTTAAATTTATAAAGACTTCAAACGAGTACAAAAGGTTATGTGACTCATTCAAACTGACTGACCCTGTATTATGATATACAAAATTTTCAGTTTTGCATTTTGAGGTTTCTATGGACGTTTTTTTACCACTACCTCACTTCCTGTGGATGGAACTTCACCAAATTTGGCATGAAGGTTTGTTGGGTCCATGGGGAAATACATGCAAAATTTGTGGTTTCACATTTTGTGTTTGCAGCTTTTATGGGCATTTTTGCATTTTTTTACTGTTACATATAAGGGAAGCAACTTTTCATTTCCTAAGATTTCATTTCATTAATAATGAATTTATATAACTACCTTCCAAGAGACCGGTACTCCAGCTAGTGATAAAAATATTCTTACATTAATAATGATTTATTTTCTACCTTTGGTTGAAATTAGAATGATTAATGTTAAACTTGAAGGGATGCAATATTTTATAAGGGAATGTAGCATTATGAGTTACATTCCCTTGAGATAATGCAACTCTTCTCAATTATTTCAATCCCTGAATTCACATGAATCATAAAATTGCACTACTGCATGATAACGTATCCTGCAGCAAACCCTTTACCAACAGTAGTGTGACACACCTCCTTGCACAAATGCTCCCTTTACATTTGCACATGAAATATATCATTCTTTTACAAGGTCACAAATAAATGTGCACTGAGAAAATGAGGAGGATGGGTGGGAACATTTGAGAAATTGAGTATCTATTGGAAATAAATTTACAATTAAGGAAAATGTTAACTTCCAATACAATCACTCCATACACAAAAAGCTATAATCCCACATTGAGATGGTGGAGGAACCTGTGCAAAATTTACCAAGATAAGCTCCCTTCAGGATACCCATGGGGTGTAACACCATATGGCACGGGTTCCATAGGGGCACACCCATGGGAGATCACAATCTCATCTCATCCAGGGTAGACTCTTTGTGCGTGAGCAGGAGGAGTGAAAGGCCTGCATAGTGTCACAAGAACGGGTGGAATAATTACATGACCGTCTGAGTACTTGCACACAAGTCTTTGGATGGCCAATACGTGCAGTGAAATTGGAGCTTGTTCAGACTGTATCATGTGTGCACACCTCCTCAACCATCAGTCTTTATGGGTCAAAACCAGCTGTGGGAGTAGAGCACTTGTGATAAGTATCCATGCACAGCTCCTCTACTGTCAAACACTATGGGCTCCTCACTAGCCTACAGTACTTATCAATTTTAGTAGAGTCAAAATAGATTTGTAGCTTGAGAAAATAACATAACATAGCCTTGTTTGTTTACTTTTTTAGAGTTCGTAGTTGTAGGCTTGAAAATATAATCTTTGCATTTTGATTTAACTTGTTTCTTTACTTGTTTGACGGATCCTTATTCCCCCTTTTTAAATTAACAATTACTAATTGTTTCTTAAGTTTTTTATGGCCATTTATAAATTCTAAGCTACATACATGCATATATGTTCAGTTGAATGTTCCATGTTTTTTGACAGTTTACTGCTGCATTGGTTTTTGTTTTCCATTCAGCTACTACATTGAACTTATTCAAAATAAATAACAAATGTAGAACAAAGAATAAGCACATGTATTGGTATGCAACTACAACAAACAAAATGTAAAGTTGTTCTCAAAGGACCATCTTGAAGGCAAAGGTTGTATCATCACAGATTTAATGACCGGCTTCCATCAATGTCAGAGTGTAATAATGTTTCTTCTAAGATAATATTCACAGATTAATCTAATGTAAACAGACTCAGTAACATGCTTTTCTTGTTAGGTCTACATGACACATATGTATGTTCTTCAACAGCCAAACAAGTATTTGCTAGAATAAGGTGACATAAATAATGCATGCAAAATAAACAATAATGTCACACTTAGAATAAGTTGCCAATTATCAACAACATTTACAACAGCTACCTTAACACCAACTATTTAAAAATAGCAATAGCTATATGAAATAATGCTATATGCAGTGGTAATTAATCCTGAATATGTAGTCAGGATTTCAGGTAATCACAAGAAATAGTAGAATCCACCACTATCATCTAAGTAGGGAAATCCACTATGGTAATCACCCACTGTTAAAAACTTGCTGAAATATAGTTGCAGAAATCCACACAGAGATAGCAAACTCGAGTAACAATGAACAATAGCAACTCAAGCAACGATATGCAACAGCAAAATCTGGAACCATTCATATGGCAGTTTCCAATGAACATGCATGCAACAAAATTAAGAAATCAAATTAAGTTTAAAACTACTCTCTCAGTTTTTTGCAAAATTCCTATGTGATCACACACTACAGTAGATATCACTTGCAATAATTTTATTGTGAACTCATAATAGGGATTTGTAGTTTGAGCAAAGTATCAACAGTAGATCTCCAGCCTTATTTTGTGATCCCTATTTGTAGATTTTAAATTCTTACTTTTTAATTTGTATGTTGGTTTTGTTAATGCACAGCAATGGGCAAATGTATGCCTAGAGTAAGACACAACCCCAACTAAGCACATATAAGATATTATCAGTAAAAAACAAAAGCCTTTTAAAATAAAACAAATGTCAAAAACAACGCTTTAAATAAAGCTTTGTGTCTTATAAAAAAAGTAATTATTTACCGAGCCAGGTGGCTTTGTCCCCTGGTTTCATGTAAATATGTGTCGAGTACAAAGGCAGCCACTCAAAACAATATTGCATTTATTACATACTTATAACCACCTATATCAACTTTTAAATAGGTCATGGGCATTTGCAGCATTTCATATAGCATACCTGTCTATGTTTGGTACAAAATGCCCAGTCAAGTTTGCTCTAAGCTTGTGAAACAATAATGTTACTACTATTAATAATATGATCAAATGGGCAAATTTTGACTTTGCCTAACAATTGTGACATCACTTATTTTGCTTATTAACAATGTTTGGAAGGGTCTTAACTATAGAAAAGGAAGGTTTTGAGTGTTGTTTCAAGAATAAGTCTTTTTATGGTGGTTTTTGTCTGAATGTTCTATTAGAGCTTTGAGCAAATTCCTGTGTGATCCCTATTATGAACCACTATCATGGTTCATGATATACACGTAAAGTAAATATACACATAATATTTAATGATACACAACAGGGAAGATGATTCCCAGTGTGCGTAATATATATGTAATGATATGCATGTAATGTTTTTTCTGCTAGAAATGGAATCTAAACGAGCAATGTAAAATAAAGCTAAAGAGCTGAAGAAAGAAAAGTTTTCTTTAAGGAAGAAACAGAATTTCTTGAAAATGTATCTTTCTCATCTTATGAAGGCTTTCTGTCAGAGGAATCTGAAGTTCAGGTTGATGCTTCTGTTTCAATGCCTCTTACCAAATCTGTCTATAAAACTAGATGGCCATAAAATCTAGAATCACCTCTTCTTGAATCTGTCCTGTAGACAGATCATGATGTAGCAGGCCAAAGGCTTTCATCAGATCAGGGTGTCCCTGAATCACCAAGACAAGCTACACCATCACCACTACAAAGAAGAGACAGGACTAAGAGAAGAAGGGGAAAGGCAGAACTGCAGCCTGTACTAGGACTGTTCCTGTTATTTGTGAAGAGGTAATGAACTATAAATACGCAATAATATCTAAGTATACAAGTTAAGAAGAAGCAACTATTTCTAACCACCAACTGGTGTGTGTGTATGGAAAGAATCAATAAACCATGACCAAAAACAATATCCTAAGAGTGCCATGGTAAGGAGGAATTAACTATGTCTAAACATTATCTAGTTAGGGTGCAAGTAAAATAGTAATGAATTATGACAAATCATTAACCCCAAGGAGTTACACGTTAAAGAGTAATCAATAATGTAAACACAGTATCTTCTATGTGGACATGTTAAGTAGTAAGAAGTAGAACCACACCTTAATAAGGTTAAATGGATATGTCAAGAAGTAAAGAACAAGAACTAAACATTAACTTCTAGGTGTACATGTTAAAGAATAAGAAACTAAAATCAAACCTTAACGGTTATGTGTACATGGCAAGATATAATCAACTAAGACTAAGCATTATCTTCCAAGTGTACAAGTGAAAAAGTAATGAACTAGATATAAACCTTACCTTCTATGTGGACATGGTAAGCAATGAACCATATCAAAACAACATCTGCTATTATCTTCCAAGTGGACATATTAAGGAGTACGAACTAGAAATAAAGATTAATATGGATGTTTACATGGCAAGGAATAAGTAACCAAGACTACGCATTATCTTCCACGTGGACACATGAAGTAATGAACAAGAACTAACTATTGTCATCTAGGTGTACATGTTAAACAATACGGAACTAGAATCAAACCTTATTAGTTATGTATACATGGCAAGATATAAGCAATTAACACCAAGCATTATCTACCAAGAGTACATGTAAAGAAATAATGAACGAGATGTAAGCATTAACCACTATTTGGACATAATAAGGAGTAATAAGCAAGAACGAAACATCAACAACTAAGCATTAAATGTGAAGTTGTAACTAACAGTAACTAAACATTAACATCTTTGATTACAGGGTAAGGAATAAGTAAATATGATCAACCATCTACAAGTACAAGTTAAAGAGAGATGAACTATGACGAAACACAATATACTAAGTGGTAAATTTTAAGAAGTAACTACAATCAAATATTATATTCTAAGTAGTACAAGATAAGGAGTAGCAAAGTCTAAATATTAAGTCCTGTGATTTATGTGTTAATGAAGAATAAACTAGATCTCAATGATAATGTCCACAAGTTACCTGGTAAGGCAAGAAGGATGAGGTATAAAACAGTGGAAGCAAATTGAAACCTGAAGTAAATGTCAGGTGCAGTATTAACAGGGGAGAAGAAAGGAAGTAATGGGTAGAAGGCTTATATAAGGCAGGAAAGTCAAGAATTGCTGTAGGTAAAGAAGTATTGGGTGGAAAGTTGCTTCATTTCATTCTCTTCAACTTTAGTTTTAAATCTGTGAAGGGAAGTGTATGGCAGGGACAGAAGAAGATCCAGTGGCAACATGGACCCCACCACACAGTGGACGACATGACATTACCCTTCTTCTTTCTGTATTTTCAACCTGAACAGCACCATTTGTGGTACACAATAGCTGTCACAATCTCAAGAGGCAAAAGATATGTTGGTAACATTGAGTGATATTTGTACTCACTTCAACAGAAAAAGAAATTCAAGTTAATCTTTGAATTCTTATTGAAAGGTTGAAAATAGTGTTGTTGAAGAACCTACTTCAACAAGTCTCAGCAAAAAGAAAGACATGTCTAAACACAACAGTGCTGATGAAAAGAATGAGGTATTTTTACACGCAAATGTAGAGAGCATTTTGCAAGGAGGTGCATCACAATCCTACTGGTGGAGAGTTTTGCACAATTTCAAGTGATTCACATGAATCATAGGAGGGGGTTTTCAGAAGGCTGGTGGTCTCCCATATGGGTCACAGGTGAAAGGCCATGTCATCTCATTTGTTGACTCACATTCAAAATTTTATTGAACTACTATTACATGAATTTATGTCAATACGTTTGGTATCAAACTGTAGGTTATAATTCAAATTTTAGAACTATATATTACTCATTTGTTAATTTAAAAGTGAATATTAAAAACACAGATAAACATCGATTTTTGTGTCATGTGATATATTGAATGCAAAACTGGTTCAAATTAGATGTTCGTGAAGTCAAAATACTAAGTCTATAGTTTTATATGAATTAGAAACTCAAATTACAGATATTGACAAGCTAGAATATAAAATAAGAAGGTCTTATCTTTTCTATTTGCTAAGATATTGCTCACATAATAAATCCAAAGCCATTTTTGGAAACACTCCCTTATAAACACTTACTTCTATATACGACATGAATAACCAAACAGAAGCTCAGAATGTCCCTCTAGTGGTTTTTTAAGACTTTCTAACGTACCTAGCATCATTTCTTTCTTTAAAATCAAGATTTCAATGAGGTAGGTTGTGTCTTTAGTCTGCTCGAAATTTCATATTTTTTTTAGACCTAAATACAGCTTAGTTACTATGTTTGATAAATTATAGTAGAATTCTATGGTATTTATGTAGTAATTTACGATTTTGCAGTTATTCAAAAGTATATATAAAACCTAAGAAAAATATTTTGCTACATGTCCTCCATGTTCAAAATTTTTAAAGGCTTAGCAACCTGCATTAAGCAGCAACTGAGTACAAAGGTGGTAACTATAAGAGATAATCGTTTGCTTTACTTCTTTAGTTACTGTTCTATATTTTTAGAAAAATATGTTTAAGAACTTATTTCAAAATAGCAATAATCTATATACATATATAATATATATTATTTGAAATGTGACAGTATTTTACAAAGTACTAGTCTACTACAACACAGCCAAGAAAAGTTACTTTGTACAGACCAAAGGTCACCTTTATGTTATTTGATACGGCAACATGAGTGCACGTGAGTCGCATCATTGTAACTTC
Organism: Limulus polyphemus; assembly: GCF_000517525.1. NCBI lineage: Eukaryota > Metazoa > Arthropoda > Merostomata > Xiphosura > Limulidae > Limulus > Limulus polyphemus. The sequence goes on from NW_013667197.1 coordinate 244,855, forward strand.
TGTATTGTTAGCCAGGAACGACTGACAGGTCAATATAATAAAAAGAATAAATATATATAAATATATAATGTTATGAGATTTAAGCTATTTAGTCAAACATTTATGTTTTTCTGTTATAATTTGTGTTCATTCTGGAATGAAAGATGCATAATTTATGTTTATTTCCTAATTTTTTATGGTGGTTGCAAGATAGGTCAAATTTACCGAACCCGTACAGAGATTAATTACTGAAAATAACAGATAAAATATATAATTTTTTCTTGAGAAACATTTCATAACAATTTGGACATTGTAAAGATTTTACATGTAAAATTTCGAAATTGTTTGATGCATAAAAGTATTTTCAATGTTAATATGAAAATTACTTTGCATGATAGATAGACAAGATGTGAAAAGAAAAAAAAGGCACAAGAGAAACATTGCTTTACAATCCTTAAAACTTAATAAAAAAAATAGATATGTTGCATATGAAAGCATTGTAATGTTTACTGATAAACTGCCAAATTTCGTTAACATTCGCTTACTAATTTAAAAGTTATAGCATGAAACTACAACAAGCACAAAATGATTATGAGGTCGGCCCCACGGACCAAGCCCAAGTTGAAATAGTTAACACAATTTCAAGAGGAAAATAGCTATCTGTGTATGAAGGTGAGTGATCATACCATAATTCTGATTTTTTGTCTACAAAAGACTTGTAATGTTTACTGAAAGCTTGCCAAATTTCATGAACACATATTAAGTGCTTTCAGAGTTATAGAATGTATATCTTCATGGTTACCAATTACTTAGATGGGTTACTAGGTCATGTGAAATACAAGATCCCATTGCAAAAGAGTTATGGCTCTCATGTAATAGGAACATTACATATAGAAATACAAAATTACATGTGTATATTGCTAATATAACACACTTTAAATGTACACATTACAAAACAGCTGACAAAATTTATATATGATAACTAGTGGAATTCATATATACATAAAGAAAGTAGGTTTTAGATTATTTGTTACAAACTATGTAGAAGCAATTTATCATCAGCTCATTGTTACAATGGACTTAAAGTGTGTGTTAGAAAAGCTGCTTGTTGAAGAGATTTTTTATTAGAAAAATTATCAAAAATGTGGTACACAAAAAAACATTAGGACCAAAGCTTATAATAAATGGATGGAGTCCATACCATTAATCTCAGAGTATGGCTTCCTATTTCATATTTTCAATTTCATTGAAATAAGTAATAATAAAGTTATTTTATAAAATTTTGAAAAATAACTCTCTAAATGATAATGACATGTGCTCGTTAACCAGCTTGTAGCAAAAGGGTTAATAATACATTTAAATATAAATTATAGCCTTTTAACCCTATCGCCCCGGGTACCCTTTACTGCACATGACACAAGGTTTTAGTGTCTTACATTAAAAATTTTATTAAACTACTTTTTGTTTATGTT
>NW_013667197.1:247305-260234 GCF_000517525.1 Limulus polyphemus
GAAGATACACCAAATATATATAGTTATAAGTATTAAATTTATATCAACTTTAAACGAGTACAGAAGGTCACGTGACTCCATCAAATTGACCGACCCCGTGTTGAAAGAGTTAATTACTTCACAAATTTTAGTATATAAAATACTGATCACATGAAGTATTATACTTGTTTTTGCATTCACATTTTTGTTTTGCTTCCATAACTCACATGTATTATAACATGTTAGCAGATGTTTATCTATTGTATATTCCCATACAAAAAAGGTTGTATATTTACTGGTTTGTGCAATCAAGTTTAAAGTCACCAGCTGAGATATTAAAAATTAAAGTGAAAATGTGAGCATGCAACAAATATTCATCACAGTTAATGAAAGTTATTAGCCACACAACTATCAAAAACAAAGTGATCAGAATTTTATTGTTCTTTCTGCACTGACATGATCTTTAGAGAACCATGATGCTGATTTGATTTTTTTTAAAGGCTCTCTTCCACTACTTTGGAAAGACACAATAAAAACCTATTTAATTCTAATCCTTATTTTATATGGTCTATGCTCAAGTACTTTTGAAATAGTTTTATTTCTTGACTTAAGACTTTATGGTGGCCTGTAAACTGATTATTAATTTCATATTAATTTTTTTTAAGCTTATTCATTATTTATAAATATTATAGTAAAAAAATTATACTTCCATCCCCTATAGTCCAGGTTTCAATAGGTATAAAAATTAGTCCACCCTGGTCTATACTAGGTAAAAGGTTGTATCACCCCAGTTTATACTAATGTTCTTCAGTATTAGGAAGACAGCACTTAATTAGTTTTAACTCCCAAGCTTATAAGATAGAACCAAACATAAAAGATCTACACTCCCATACTTTACTAACAAGAGATAATGTCTCATGATACATAACACTTAAGCTGTAAGACATGATCTGTTGATGTCACACCAACTACTGATCAAGAGATAATGTCTCATGATACATAACACTTAAGCTGAAAGACATGACCTGTTGATGTCACACCAACTACTGATCAAGAGTTTATGTCTAAATTATATTTCTTTATTGTTCTTTAATATGTTATTTTTGCAACATAATTATGATTTCTTACCTTAAGAAATGGAACCAGACAAGGTTGTGGTGATGAATTAAGCTCTGCTTGCAACTGTTGTGTGAAGTCTTCCGGTTGTACTTGTCCATTCTGTTGTCGAAGCAACAAAATATGGATTTACACATAAAAACTAATTACCGCTTTCTTCTTTCTAGTCCATTATTTCTATCCTTCAAACTTATACTTGAACATTTATAACATACAAACAGAAAATTTGAAAGTAAGTACAAAAAAAGTGGTACCAATGTTGAAGATATAAGATGCAAAAGGTTGGAGAATAATAAGATATTCAATCACTCGCAAACTAAGAAATCCCACAATTATTCATAGAACTAGTGTTCCATTAAATGCTTTAGAAAGAGAATCCACCAATCAAATATGAACTAAAAATTTACAAATTACATAGGGCAATAATATATTTGGGAGATGACATTCTGTTTGAGAAACACTGAAATCAGTGAACTTACAATTAAGCCCTGAATTAAATTCTTCACATTAGTTGCCACATGTTCTGGTTGGTCCTTAGCTAATTGAATCAAAGTAGATAGGAAGTTTTTACATTTCTTCTTCGCTGTGCTTGGAGACATCTGGAAAATATAATGGTACTTATAACTGATATCGATCCATTAACAACAAAATTTTACACATTTTTAGAGTCTAAAATGTTTTAAAACTTGCACTGTAATTACATACTTTGATACCTTTCCGAATTTTCTTGAAATTTTATCTATATTTCAAAATACATTAGGAACAAGAAAGCTCAGTGTTTTCTGTAATAATGGTTAATGTTCTTGATTTATGAATTCATATAAATCTTAAGAGTAGTATTTAATGTAACATAGATAATACTTATAATAAATAAATGTGCAAGCACAGAATGAGAAGTAAAAGATCAGTACTGAGTGAGGGGAACTTCATTATAAAGCATAACATACATTGAACTGATTAAATAATATACGAAAACAGCTGCTGCTAAGAACTATTCATAGACTGTACAACAAAATTATTTAGTGTAATGCTTAAGCTTTCTTACGAAAGACATTTTTTTAAGTTTTTTTTTTTTTATCTTTTCATGATGTAACTAATTCAAAGTTTTAAACAAGAGGGAATCCTTAATAGCTTGAAATTCTTTTAGGCAGGAGTATAGTAAATTAATCTATGAGACCTTTGCTTCCCTTTTTATTAGCTATACATTTTTGCATGCCAACAATACCAAGTATGGGGTGTGCTTATACCCAATTCGATTTTATTACTCGTCAAGATCTCTACCAGCCTACCCTCAATTTGAAATTCTTTTAGGCAGGATTAGAATAAATTAATCTATGAGACCTTTGCTTCCCTTTTTATTAGCTATACATTTTTGCATGCCAACAATACCAAGTATGGGGTGTGCTTATACCCAATTCGATTTTATTACTCGTCAAGATCTCTACCAGCCTACCCTCAATTTGAAATTCTTTTAGGCAGGATTAGAATAAATTAATCTATGAAACTTTGGGCGTGGTCAAATACATCAATCGAAAATGTTTGGTCTCCTGAGTCGAAAGCTGTAACTAGATCTCAAATCGGTCCAATATGACAAAGCTATGAGCTAAAAATTTGTACATTTAAAAACAAAACAAAATACTCAGAGCCATTCCATAAGCCACTCATCCATGGCTAAAAATATATCAGAACTGATAGAGAATTAAACAGAAAAGTATGATGGGATCAGAATCAAGGCCAAACTGCTAGGTATTCTTACAAAATAAACATTTTTAGGTCTTTTACAATAATTCCACTCACCACTAAATCAGTTCAATACATCACCTGATAAAGAATTACCTGAGAAGTGGTTGATGCTGCTTGCGTATTTATGTTGGACGTCTGAACAGTCAGTGGCTGAGTGATTGTTGGAATTGAAGTACTGACCACCATCTGGTTAAGAAATCAAGTAAACAGTTTAAAAGGTTTATAAAATTAATGTTTATAAAAAGTTTTAACAATAGTATGCACCAATTCTTTTTCCTCAGCATTTACTTTATAGCATTACAATGTACCTCTATAAAAATCCTTACATCTCAGGAAAGGAAATATGTGCCACTGACAAAAAAAATTAATTAAATTAGTATAATTTTCTTTTCTGCACACTTTTAATCAGCTAAACTTTATAGGTTGCTTTATAATAATCATATACCATAATTACTATCAATTGCTATTTCATATCCACAGACAGTAAAGACAATTAAACATCTTCGTCCATAACTCTTATCAACCACAAACTCTAAATTTCTGATAATAAAAAAGACAAAAACAGTTATAAACCAGTTTAATAAAACAAAACAACAGTAAATTAAGAATTTAAAATTCAAATACTGCAAATCTTTTCTTCCTCATACATGGTCACAAAGCAGTTCGATAACACAAAATATCAATTGATAAACAATTAAGTTAAGAATTTTGGCATCATTCACAGCATAACCTGCTAATACTATGGTCAATCAGAAATATCAAGTACTTACAGTTGTGGTATGCTGGGGTAAACAACTGACATTAGAGGTCGCTGTAGAATATTGCAACACTGTTTTAGTGACTGGAACTGTTGAGGTCTATATGGTTTAAAAACAATTTATGTTCAGTTTGCAAAAGCAATAAGCAAACACTACACATGAAGAAGTTAATGTAATAGCAAGGCACACTATATGAAGTGTTTCACTGGGGACTAACTTAGGGCTGAAACAGTTCATAAAAAAATAATTTAATGCTGAAGTGAAATATATTATTTTTCTACAGTTCCATATACATGCAACTGAAATTTTAGTTTTTAAAAATCTAACAAAATTTATTTTCCCACAAATACATAACATACCAAGTAGGAACACCAATCACATATTTACCCGAGCTAATGAAAGCTAATACTGCTCAAAAGTACACTTCTCTACTTGTTTTTTCTACTATGTTTCATATTAATTCAATACTGCTAGGTAAAGAAAGCATCAGTATTGGATTTAGCTAAACACTGATAAACACCCAATCATGATTAAAAGGTATAAAGATTACTGGAATAACTTACTTGTTTCAATGTGGCACCTGAAGAAGCAACAGGAATTGCTGCTGTGATATCCTGAGGTGTCAAGGTCCTTACTAGCTGGGTCCCAGGCTGTTTGGATAAGCCATCACTTAAAACAAGATCTGTCTAAACTTGTGTATCAGTAGTACTACATAGGACTAAACACATTCATTCTACTCGTAATGTTACTAAATAAAAACACCTATTTTTGATGAAAGTTATCCTTATTTCTTAGGTATATAAAAGTAGAAACATGATAAATGAACGAATTTCAATAAGGATACTTATCTCTCTCCAAATAAGTCTTAGTTAGCCCTAGAAGAACCAAGTCTATTGAATTTACTAATTTTAAATAGTCTAGAAAAAGACTGCTTGATGTATCAAAAGGCTTAAACAACACTGAAAATAAAATTTCAAAACTTTCATTTTGTTGAATCTTTAAGAAAGCACATCAAACAATTTTTAAAGTTCGATAATCCATCTTATTGAGACTGTTGAGTACAACAATCATATGTCATAGTCACTATTAATAATCTTAACCCTTTTATAACCAAAATATCAGATGAATGTGGCCAATATGATTTATGTAGGCCATTCTTAAGTATATCGCTCGGGTTATTAGATTGATATCTTATTGATCGACTGTGTCTGTATGTATTAAAAATTTTCAACTCTAATTCTCTTTTCATGCACCAAATTCTTTAACTGTTCTGTTTGATGTCATTTCCCAAACTTTTTTATTTAAACCTTTTCTAGTATTCTGAGGATCTGTTCTATGGGTTCTGAAGCCTTTGTTTCTCTCCATGTTGCTTTTGACTGGCTAAGAAATGTTTGGCCCCATACCCTATTGAATTTTGTTCAATTTGGGTAAAATATGTCCATTTTTCCCAATCTTAAACCAATTTTGGCACATTTCTTTCCATTTTGTTCTTTTTTTAACGTTATTTGGCAGAAGACCTTCACATATTGTTAATTCAGTTACTGAGAATTAGAAAAAAATTAGATACTTTTCTATTGACCTTCAGGAAGCAGAGTTATGGGGCTTAAGGGCTATAGGACAAGAATTGACCAAAATTTTTTTGAGTTAAATCTAAAAAATAATACCCAGGTGCACACCCTCAGAATCCCCTTGGTATGCAAGCAAAGTTTCAAGTCTCTAGGTTCTTTCCTCTTGGAGCTATGACAGTCACACATAAGCACAGGCTCTTTTATTATCATTGATACATGATATACTGCAAGGTATGCCAAATTTACAGATATGTAAAAAAGGCATGGATTAACAGTGTCTAATAGTACAAATAAATTAAATACAAGTATTATGTAACTTTTAAAAGTTATTTAAATGTAATGCTAAAGTAACACTTTCTTACAGTTCAAAAACCATCAACATTATAAAAATAAATGGATGTCTTTAAAGAAAGAAAACCAGTGATCACCTCTTCTCTTTTTTTTTTTTTAACTACCCACACAATTTAGAATTACCTATAAAACATACCTGTACATTCTGGAGTCGATAAGAAGGTGTTTTCGTTGCTGAGGTGACAGCTGAATTTGGAACAGGACCTGGTGCAAGATTAACTACTTGGAATTGACCATTTTCTGTCTTCACCAACAATGTCCCTCTCATGAAGGCTCCTGGTTGAAGTGTTATGGTGTTCTACAGAAGCAAAATTTAAAATAACTCTAAATATGAATATTTTATATATGCAACCACAGATATAGTACAACAATACCATAATAACTTGTTTTAAAAAATATTGCTTCACCATTCAAACATAACTAAACATTTGTTATATTTACACATTTAATATTTAATAATGTTTAACTATATCTTGCCAACCTATACACTACACGTGAACCAGTAAAATGTATTTGGAAGTTAGCTACGAAATTCACATATCATTATGACGTCTTATCTATATCACACACTCTCCTACTTATGTAGGAATATTAATTATTTCACTGAGACTCTGCTCCCTTTCTGTTCCATTGTTCTTACACAAAATAAGATTTGTTATTGTTTCATGGACCACATACATTTACTGTGATACAGAAAATACCAACTCTACACAATAGCTATTGAGCTAAAGACCTCAGATTAGGTCTTGTCTCAGAATACCTTTAAACAATATATTAAATCACCTCTTTCATGCTATAAAAATGTATCTAACATATTCAGCACTCAATACAGCCAGAACAAGATTGGTCAAGTCAACTGAAAAGGTATAATAACAAATATAAAGTTTTTCTGAGAAAAAAAAGTTGGATATTCATTTAGAAGACTTGGGTTGGTGTACATTTTGCTTCCTACACTTGATGTGGAACTTTGGTGCTTGCCATTTGCTTACTTCCTCATTGTAATTCCAGTTGCTTGCAGTATAGCACTGTTACCTTGCAGTCGGGTTCATGTGTGTGTATATATATATATATATATATATATATATATACTGTTCAAGGTACACTTGGTTCTAGCCACATTACAATGTATATACTAATTTGATTCTTCAGCACTGTCCTCCACCTCGTAATACCAAGGACAGGTAGTGGAACCTCATCTGTCCGGTTGGAGTTGAGGAGAGTCTTACTCCAATGTTTTCTGAGGCCTTTCTTTAATGGTTTGGTCCTCGATGCCTCCTGTTTCACAATACTTCACTTCTTACCACTTCTGATGTTTTTCTATTATTTGGTGTACCTAATCTTGAAAGTAAGGTGCACAAAATGTAATACAGAGGGAGCCAGCTGGTCCAGGAATGTGTCTCACAGTGGAGGATCATCACATGCATTATGCATGCTAAATGAGCAGCAAGAACTAAGAGGTATAAAGGCTAGTGAGTCAAGAGAGAATAAATTTATTTTCAATGCATTAGAGGGAAGATGAAGAATGGGAAAAGCTTTTGTGTGAGAGGAGGTGTGTATCGTATTGGAAATAATCAACTAGTCAAAACTAGTTTTTCCAAATATTCCTGTTATTAATTATTCTAGCTATCCACTATCTTAATAATCAGAATATTTTCATTATGATTCCTCATTAGTTCTGCTTAAACAAGTCACCACTCACAGAAATAAGCAACTAACTGAAATCAGAGTTTATAACTATTACAATATCTAAGAAATTGAAATACTGCCATTACTTCTCATTATTATTTTTCAAAAGTTCAGGTTTTTTTTCACTTTCAGGGTGGCGCTGCCTGGTGCTTTAACCCATGTGCACGGGTAGGGTCAAAATGCACGTGCCATGATTTTTTACAGAGCTACATTCAAAATTTTATTAAAGTATTTTACCATCAATGCATATCAATAAACTTGGCATCAAAACATATTTAATAAATCAATATTATATAAGACTTAATTTCATAATTCGAAAGGAAACTCACTAACAATAAAGACAGTACTTTCATTATTTGTAAAAAAAAAAGTTGTAATGATACTACATATCTTTGCTGTGATTAAAATCATTCAAATTGTGGAAATCAAAGTATTATAAGAAATATTGAAATCTAATAGCAATTTTGATATGTTTTTTAAATTATTATCTTTAATAGTGATGGCAAAATACGTTTTCATTTTTAATCATCAATTTACTTAATTTAAACAGAATCAGCTGGGGGATTACAGCTCAATTATAGAAACAAACAACATGGCAGCCACATGGTTGTCTCTAGTTAACGTTAGCATTTCATTCATCAAGTTGGAAATGTTCAGATTATTTTTTCTTTTTCTCCCAGTAACCATTAATGTCTATATAATATAGACACACTCACACAGATGTTCACATTTTCTTACACTGAAAATGTTTTTCCAAAAGGTACTTGTGTCCTCCCACCCAAAGCTCTCCCAACCTTGGTTTACCCTCTAAGCAGTTAAAAATTTTATTGCTAACAGTACACCAGTCTTTCATACCCCTTATTATTTGCACCATTTCAGAACATATGACAACCCTCCACCAATCATACTGTGCCATCTATACTAGTGCAGGTAGCTCCCTCTACTATTCTAGCACAATTCTCACTTTTGAGAATTGGCAGGTACAAACTAGAAATGTCAACATATCAGTGGATAAAATGGGTGGAAAGTGGATTGAGAAGAGGTAAGTACCTAATGGAAAAACATTTTCAATGTAAGAAAATGTTAACTTCTGAAATGGTAGTACCTCCATTCACCCAAAGCTAGAATCCCATATTGAAAAGGTGGAGGAGCCAGCAAAGGCATGACAGTATGCAATCAAGTGGAGAGCAACCGCCTTGAAAGAACAAGTGTGCCATAATAAGAAATGAAGGCACACCTGTGGGGTATAGCCCTACTTCTGGAACAGGTATGATATTCAGCCAGTAATGAACACAATAATACGTATAGGGCAGAATGTAATAGGCAGGCCTCAAGAAAGAGATCTACAGCACCATTCTTGAGAGAGGTGCTATAGGACTACGATGTGAAATAGCACAGCATGGACAAAAACTGAATATCTAGTGTGTAGTCAACAATGGGCCCAAGGGTAGAGTTGTAGGGCACATCTGAGCATGTCAAGCTGTCCAACCGGGCAAAACATGCAGTGGAAATGCCTTGTCTAGGATATTGTGAGCAATAAGTGATCCTCTCTGTCAAAAAAATAAAATAAAAATCCAGAGAAAGCACCTTAAATAAGTAGTTTGATGAAAAATTGTCAGGTAATTCAGAATCAGCCCATTGTCAACAGTTAGTACTTAATTCATCCACATATGTAGCAAGCATTAGCATGGGATACAGTGATAGTTAGTTATAGTAAGGTGTCTGATAGGTCAATATAAGTATACATGGCTAGGCCTAAAGTGCCATAAATTGTATACAAATAGGCCAAGTATGGTCTGGACAGAAGTGCCTTGGAATAAGTCGGATTATGCCAAATGCGGTCCATCTAGGCAAAAATATTCAATAGAAGCACCTTGCATATGTTTCTAGATCAACAAGTACAGTCCACCTGAGCAAAAAACAACCAGGGGAAACACCATGGGATACATCAGATTATGCCAAGTGTGGTCCGCTCGGGCAAAACCTAGTGGGAAGCACCTTGGATATCTAGGATTGGGCCAAGTGTAATCTGCCCGGGTAAAAACATCCAGGGGAAGTGCCTTAGGATATTATTATGTTAGCATAACTGAATAATAAAATTCAAGTGAAAATACCACTCCGGCATTATTTTCACAGCACTGTGAACACAATATTTTCCAAATTAGGAAAATTAGGTGAATTTCATATGTATCACCTTTACTTTGGTTTCTAACATTTTTGATAAGGGACTGTCTACTTGCACTGCAGACACAGTATAAGGAAAGCTGTTGTAAGCACTAATGTCACCACAGATTTTAAAATATCACTGACCCTTTTTGGACGGTGTTTCACCTTTGCAGTTCCTACAGAAATGCACATTTTATTGATGAAATTATATAATATGAAGGGGGGCCACTTCCATACTTACAATGAATTTATTATCCATGTTTGCATAAATTTGATCTTTAAAACAAAATAGACTCCATGAGCTAATCAATATAAAAATGTTATGCTAAGGAAGAATAAATTAGTTTTATACTGAGAAATTCTCCCCTTGGATATCAATGGCACCTAACTATATTCATCTTCATAGAAAATATTAAAACTAATACATACAAAAAACATGGTTTGCTACAGAAACTAGTTAAGTTTATGGACAAATACTGAAAGTGCTTGCATTCATTTAAGTGTTATATTTTATTACTGTTAATAAATCTAATTCAATATATATTAATGTGGTTACTTTTGCTTTATTTTGCATAATAGGTTTCCTTTTTAATACTTTCTTGCATTCACAAGATGCAAAGATTTACTTAGTTTAATCAATCTGATTTTATTAAACATACTGCATGTTAAATTCAACATTTTATATTGCTTTTAACACAACTGATTTCATAAAGTATCTACAGGACAACAGAGCTTAAGATTGCTTTTCTGACACCACAGTTGCAGGGACAGTAGTCTCAGCATTCTGATAAGCTTTAAACAATTTATTACATTTTAAATATTTTACATATTTCTATACTTTCTGACGTAGCTTAGTGAAACATTACTGAACAAACCTTTTTCCATTTGATTTCCATAATTCACATTTATAAAAATTATAAATGTTCATGTTTATTAATTAGGCTTACCATGAGTTACAGAAGCAAACTTTATTGTGTACAGAAAATGAAAGTCACAAATGACAAGATTTCACCGATTTTCTAAATACATCAGCAGTTTTATCTTTGAACAGCAATTTTTTCCATTAATTTAAATCTCGAGTTTTATGCATTTTAGTAAACCCCCATCCCCATTTGTAAACTTACAAAGTTACATGTACCTGACCAGCCACTTGGATTCCTTGTCCACCAGGTCGTGCAGTAATCATCTGTGGTGATGGTGCAAGACGAACAGGGTTACTGAGAACTACTCTAGGAGCCAGAGTTTTCTGACTCATAGCCCCAATACTTGGGCGGGCAGGAGTCACGTTGGCTAGTTGAACTCCAGGAAGAACTGTAGGATTGGTAACTGACTGATTAACAATAGTAACAGGTTGCTGAGACTGTAATGATATAGTCTTTGAAACAGTTTGTACAGGCACACCAAGAGAATTGTTTATGTGGATGACATTGCTTGTCAGGTTCTGTAGATGTGTGCTTCCACTCATCTGCTTTTGCACTGAACCATCTTTCAACTGTTTTTGATCTTGCTGTTCATTTACAATAGGTCTCACACCAGTTAAACTTGGTTTAGCTTCAGAAGTATTCTGTCGAGAAAGAGTTGTTGGGGTTCCTTGTGGCACACTACGAATAATAACATGAGGCTGTTGTGAAGCTAAACTTACTGGAAGATTTGCCAAGTTAAAAACTGCCCCAGCACTACTAGAACTAGCTGTCACATTACTATTTGATGATGAATTGCCTAAAACAGTGGTTCCAGTGATAACAGGCATCACTGGCTGGCCAGAATGACTCACAATGACATTTCCATTTAAGCTTAAACCAACATTTGTTCCAGATATACCTACACTCCCATTTGGAACAGCTGTTCCAGGTTTGGCTAAAGGTTGAATAGCACTAGCAGGTCTGACACAACTGGTAGTAACGCCATTTGTACTATTATTTATAGCTGAATTATACTCTGCTCCAATCTGATGAAGTGAATATACTGTTTTCATGCTGTTGTTCGATATTGCGATGGGACGTATTGTCCCTGGACCTGTAGAAACAGGTCTAATTGCAACAGTAGGTCCTGAACCAGCAGGTCTAACATTCACATTAATTCTTCCACCAGAAAGACACGTTGTGTCTTGCGGAGTTGTAACGTTAGATCTAGCGTTTGCGTTAGGCCTCGGAATCTGCAACTGACTAATATATCCACTTGCTGGTAAGCCTAAAGCACCAGTTAGGGTTACCATTACAGAGTTAGAGGATGCACCAGGTCCAGGAGAATTAATTGCTCTGACTGCAATCGAAGAATGATGTGCTATATTTGTATCATTAACATCTGCAGGATTGTTAATAGTTCTTGAGTCTGTCCTTGTCCTTTCATTTTCAAGACTATGTTGATTATGAGTCTGCTGATAAGTTGCTAACGTCAGACTTGAGGCAATGTCGGAGCCTGTCGACTCTGTGGTAGGCCTACCGGTGCTGGCTTTTTCACCATTCTGTAGTCGTTGTTGGACCCTTACGCTTGCACTGTTATGTGTATTATTAATATCGTTGTTGATTATCGGGCTTGCAAAAGTATCTCGACTAGGATTCTGAACACTAGAAGATGACAACTGAGATTCAAGCGATCCTACGAGAGCAGTCACGGCCGATTCATCGACCTCTGAGAGCAGCATATCATCCAACGTCTTTGCTGACTCCATTTTCGTGGTTGAAACACAACTACTGAACTGCGCACGCGTGGTACAATGGGTCATGTCGCTCGCAGTGGGCACGACCCACTTCAACTCCATTTTAACGTTGACTTTAATAGTGTTTACATTGATGTGTGTTTTGTGTAACAACAGACAGTCGCTCAAGAATTTCCTTAATCAACGGTTTAAACTTTGGTCTTCAAAAATTTGGATCTTTCGAGTAAATTCATCTTTTTCAATGTCATTGGTATACTTCTGATTTGATGGTAGCAGACAACCAGATACAGTTTCTTCCTACATACCAGTACCTAACTAGCACTGAGCAGGAAGGAGAGGTAGACACGTAGTAGGATTCCGACGTGACAGACAACGAACCCATTTTGTAGCTGTGCTTTATGTGTTTATTTCAAAAATATTTGATAATATCTTAAAACATTTTTCAAATATATATATGTATGATGTAAAATCTAACGGCTAAAATAATTATATAAATTTGAAGTTAACATAAAATTTAATTATGTATTTGTATAATATGATGTGAATGTGGTTGTGTGTCAGTGTTTGTTATTATAGAGGATAAAAATGTTACATTCATCGATTATTTCTCCCAAATATAAACGCAGGTCAAGTAGTCTATTGTGTAACTTTTTGCTTAACAACGAACAAACAAACAAACTGTTTTAGATTCCCTAGATTGATTTTGCCATCAAGTTCTTGTTTTATTATAATTGTCTGAACAAACTTGTAGTGTTCAAAACACTTATAACTAGCTATACGGCAGATTAAAAAAGAAACACTTCATATTTTAGTGGGAAAACAACCATATTTTTTTCTTCGTACATTTAGTTGTAGCTGGGTTTTGCTAGCTTATATATATATATATATATATATAGTAATAAT
>NW_013667197.1:260803-262684 GCF_000517525.1 Limulus polyphemus
TATATATATATATATATATATATATATAGTAATAATAAATATGGAACTACAAAATAAGAACACCATCATCATGTGTAAATGTGCGAAAGATATGAGCAACCTTCAAACAATGAAGTAATAATATCTTAAAATGACATGTCAAAAAATTATATAAAGCCTTGAGTAGTGTATAACCGCGTTCTAGCATTCAAATAGTGTTGAATTTCATAATGGCTGGAGACGGCTTGAATGGGTAATGAAGAAAAACTTTAATATAAGTTTAACATAACAGCAAATGTGTTGAATTTCGTCACGTGTGCTGGAGCAGGTCTGGCAGCCGGACCAACATTTGGTCATAGTAATTGTAGGACTTTTTAAACTTTAATTTGAACTTCAAAATTTTGCATAATAAATTACATGTGTAACCTGCAAGTGTACGAGCTTGTGTTTGCTTATAGCTATGGTGAGTATAAATGCTAGTGAGGGCCTATTTTTGTGAATCATAAAAAAAGTGCTTTCAAATGATTAATACTTTCAATAAATTATAGTAAAATTAACACAAAATCCAATCTCAGAGCCCCAAGTTGAAAAAATGCCCCTAGACCACCCTAGCACTGGCATGCTTTGCACTCTTTTCTGAGTTGTCTGACCAATCAAAAATTGCTTCCTCCACCCTTATAATGATTGGAGACTGCTTGAATTCAAGCCGTCTCCAAGCATTATTAGTCTCAAAGTGGGTTCCTCGTCATCGAATTTCCTCCACCCTTGTTTATCTTTTCAATTATGCACCAACTCGAGTGAGAATATGCTATGCAACAACAAATGAACAAATTTTAAATTATTAGAAGATCTGATTCAGGACATTATAGGTTAAACACCTGAACTAGGCCGTTTGGTACTAATTATGGAAAAGTAGTTGCTTAGTAATGAATTCAAATAAAGAGTAAACAACCAAACCACAGGTAAACCTAGATAATTCAGAATGCTAATAGCAAATATGAAAGGTGAAATAAATGAGAAAAAAAAGATAAATAATTTAAACAATTATGGCCCCCCAGTGGCACAACAGTATGTCTGCGGACTTACAACGCTAGAAACCGGGTTTCGATACTCGTGGTGGGCAGAGCACAGATAGCCCATTGTGTAGCTTTGTGCATAAATTCAAACAAACAAACAAAGGATTATATTCCCCAACCACACATAACCGAAAGCAGCCAATCCTTAGTCATATTTTATTTGATTTTATTATTGGCCAACTACCTTGCTATAATTGATTGGAAAAAAAAATGACTGTATAGTTTGGAGTAGGCCCTTTAATAATTTTAAATAGTGTTACGTCTCCGTTTGTTAATTGATTTTTCCGTAACTTCGTTTCGACGAAATTTTAACGACACAAGTCTTTACTTAATAAAACTGGTTTATTCTTTCCGAATATAACTTTACCGATACACTCAACTTCAACAATCGCTATAACAACGAACGTCAATAATACTTCTGACTGCAGTTCAATTACTCACTGTCTACACACATTACATTCCCCTCTTTTATATACCTAGCCTACCCTATCTAGTAAATACTAGAGCATTCGCCAAGATACGGGATAGTTCTAGAAACTAGAGGGCGTGAGAATCACATGATCTCGATGACGCAACACTGCCCCCTCCTTAATATTGTTTGTCCCGAACAATAACCACATACAATTAACAATTACTTAATTAACTGTATGGAATTACAAACACAAAATTACAATTCAACTAAGTCTCTTAATTTTACGGGACGTATCTTTTTCCGTACTGGTTTCCGTCTCGTTGGCTTCTGCTTCACCTGGGGGTTCATCTGTTTCATCAGGAAATATCCTATCATCTGTAACAGTCACATCAGTGGTAGTAACTTCATCAAGAG
>NW_013667198.1:0-2248 GCF_000517525.1 Limulus polyphemus
AAACACAAATTTCCAGTTTTAATAAAAATTACTAAAAATATTTGGTTTAACTACGATGTTAAGTTTACATCTCAATACGTGAAACTTTTTGTTGACTAGTACTAAACTAACTTACTCATTATCATAGGCGTCTGCAGGAGAGGGGGCAAGAGAGTGCACTTGCCTCCCATGGAAAATGAGAAACATAATTCTTTCTTTATTCACTCAGTATATGTATATGAATTTACAAGTTTTTTATTCATTTCAGAGTTTCACTACTTATTACACTTAATTTTCAATTCTAATAACACTTGCCAGGTTTGTCAGCAGCTTTAATTAAAATATCTAGATACCTATCCTATGCTAAATATTGAAAAACATCGCTAACACTGTGACTTCTTGGATATTAGACATGACAGTTCTCACTTAGGTCATCAAAGAGACCGACGTGGTGTTGTTGACATTCCCTGAGCCCTCACACAGTATAATCGGAGTCAACCTGTTGACACCTGCCGGTAATATCGGCAGCTGGTTATAAAGAGACTGACGCATCCCATGAGAAAGCATGGTCAGGGTCAACCAAAATTTATTATCATGGAGAGTATATATATATAGCTGCAAGTCTGCGATATGGCTTAAACTAACTTTACAAATATTAAACCCATCAAATCTGACTGTGGGAGCTTGCCTATTCTCTTGAAAAATGTCTGTGGACGCCAATGCTCATCAGTGATTGCTCATACTTATATTTTACTCTTGTTTTTATATATTACATTAATTTTCATGAGCTTTCCAGATCCTAACATTATGGGCCCTCTGGCAAAAATTTAAATTAATATATTGAAAATATAGCTTTCAACATTATGAATGTGACATTCAATCTTGGTATTCGGTTCAAAGAGCTCGACAAAGCTCTTGTGGCAGTGAGGCTGTTGGCTTTCTTCCTTCCATGTAGTAGCTAGTTCAAAGTTAGGGACAGTATACCTGAACATTGGAGATCTCTGACCTAGCTGTGTAGCTTATGTGTAACATAATGTGTTATTCAGGTTAATATCTCTTTGTGGAACCTCACCCTTATTTATGAATGCCATACATCCATCAACTATATATATCGTAAAAATCATACTGTAGCAACGTTCCACACATAAAATGGCTATATAATAGGCGTAAAAACTACTTTTCAATCCTGATCTCTATGAAATGGAAAGTGTTTTCCCAGTGTAGTGTCAACTGGTAGAAATTATTAATATTTTTGTTCAGTTTTGAAATAATTACACGAAAATTACGATATTATTGTTAAATTTGGAATTGAAAGGAGACTGTTACATTTAGTCAAAATGTTTAATGTCAGGTGACAGTTAGTGAAAAAAGCAGTAACTTTAGGCTTTGTATAAATTTCTAATTAGAGTCTCCTTATATGTAAGAGGTATTGTGCAGAATATACACTTGACTGAAACTTATATAGTAATGTTTAGAAAATCAATGAAACAGCAGTAGGAATGTAACTATTTTATTCGCGATTAATAATGAACGTGTGTGTGTGTGCTTTATAGCAAATCCCAATATGGCTATCTACAGTGTCAACTGAGGAAAATCGAACCACTGATTCTAGCATTGTAAATCCATAGACTTATCGTTGTTCTACAAGGGGACTTAATAATGAAGATGTAAAACTTGTTAAAACAGATATTTTTAGGTAGAAACTGATTTCCCAACAATAATCAGATCGTTATATCTGCTAATAACAGCAAATTCATTCAGGAAATAAGTAGGGTAATCTGTGTTTGATAACTTGATTGAGTTTTCCTAGTGTGTTTGAAATAATGAGACTGGACAAAATGAACATAATCTTTATATTGTAACAGACAAAAACAAAATTCAGCGTACATATTAATACATACATGAAGAGACAGCCACTTCTAATGGATTTTTATTAGTTCCTCATCTTTCTTTTTCTTGATATATACTTCTGCTGAACTAAATACACTAATTTTCAAATAGGACGACGCTTATTGACCTCCAGGTAGAAAATGAATTAAGAAAGCAGACCTGAATTCAACACGTAATCTTAGTTTTTGTCCAATGAACAGCGTCACCTCATGACCTTTCTTCTCTCAAAACATTGGTCGATTGTAATATACAGACAGTGTCGATTCGGCCAGAAAAGGATGTAGCAGTCGCTACAACCTAGATAATACTACAATATACCGTCGAGCAGAATATATTGTTACGTCTCCGTTTGTTAATTAACTTTCCGTAACTTCGTTCC
>NW_013667198.1:2922-4163 GCF_000517525.1 Limulus polyphemus
AAGAATCAAAGCTACTAGAACGTGACAATCTCAAAGACTTTCCGGACCACGTGTTTGTGATAAAACTGCATATAAACGAAATATATATAAATTTTAAATTCCTACATAACAAAAGAAGATAGAAAACATATGAAATTCATTAGTGAAAGTGCAATATTCATGTCCATTGATGTCCAACAGAAAAGTTTAAGAGTATCTGCAAAATTCAGATTCTGGAAATGTTATGCAGCAAGTAAATCAAACTCTGAGAGAAAATGAAAGAAATAAACAATGAAAAATTATTTAAATTAATTGGCAAAATCTTATATGCCGAGTTATAGCTTTCGGTTGACTCTCACTAACTGCCGTGATGAGAGACTTCTTACACAGGGCAAAAACAGAGGAAGTTCTTTAACGTCCACACAGGACAAAGACAATGATATTGTTGCGTCAGCGAGTCACACGACCACTGTGACGCCACGTTTCTAGAACTATCCTGTACTTTGGCGAATGCTCTAGTAGTTACTAGATATAGGGTAGTCGGGTATATAAAAGAGGGGGACAACGTGACGCGGCATTGTAATGTGTGTAGAGACAGTGAGTAATTGATCTGCAGTCAGAAGTATTATTGAGCACGTTCGTTGTTATAGCGTTTGTTTAGCGCGATTGTTGAAGTTGAGTGTATCGGTAAAGTTGTATTCGGAAAGAATAAACCAGATTTATTAAGTAAAGAATTTGTGTCGCTAAAGTTTCGCCGGAACGAAGTTACGGAAAATCAATTAACAAACGGAGACGTAACAATATTTTTGATTTATTGCTAATATTCAGGCAAAACGTAGAAGTGTGATTTACCATAATCCAATGCTGCATACGTAATCAACTATTCCAATAACATTTATTGGGGAGGAACTCCTAACTTACATCAGTTTTACTGGTTTTTGAGATTGGCTTGCTTCTCTCAGGGAGGCTGCCAGGTGTGACAGCGGTAAGTCTACGGATGTATAACTTTAAAATCAGAGGCTGGATTCCCCTTGGTGGATACAGCAGATATCCCAATATTCTCAGGGTGGAGGGGATGGGTGTATATACACTGCCAAAGATGTGTTATTTTCAAGCACTAGGCATATGAAAGCTAGTTTTACCTTATTAAAAAATTAATAAATGTTTACGACCTTTTGACATTGATTGATAATAATTCCATCCTACATGAGAACACCTGACTAAAGTTATTGTTACGTCTACTGTGTTCGTTTGTTAATTTT
>NW_013667198.1:4173-6611 GCF_000517525.1 Limulus polyphemus
GTCTCTATCTTTGTGTGCAATTCAATTCCATTTAATTAGTCTCACGTTAACCGGCGCACTTATATACAGGAATAGAGGCGCCTAGCACATACTGGATTATTCGTGATGTTCCCCGATCCTTAGAGAATATTATGACGTGTTACCAGATCACGTGACTACCGCTGTCATAACATTATATTTATCCTAGTTATTGAAGTGTGAAATTCGTAACTAGTTCCGTCATTATATTACATGATACAAACTGGTTATATTTTTCATTGCATTATTATTAGTGCTAACTCAGTAGTACAATAACGTCAATGAAATCTGAAACAACTGCAAAACTTAATTTATGATTTCAAGTTTTATTTTAACTACGTCAGCATTAAAAGTATGTCTGTGTTTCTGCGCATAAATTATTATGGGATAAACATGGTGATTTTTAGAAACGAAGTATTGAGTATTTACTTGAGTGAGATTTCGAAGTGCATAGGGAAGAATTCCAACATCGATGTGATAGCTGAACGATAATATTAGTAACTGTAAGTATACTTAGATTTTTATGGGATTAACCACTTGAAGTTAAATAATTCCTAAGTAACTACTATTGAGTACTAGTACTATTACAGTATTTTATGCGGTTTTTAAGATTTCATATATAAAGGATGTAATTGTACAGAAATTATATTTGTATTTTGAAATAATAAGTTTTATTCATAATTACAAAAATCATTATAATGTATATCACCATTACAAATACAATTTGTAGTATAATATTACTATTGTATTTGTGTCACACAGTGTAATTGAATCAGTATTACGCTCTAAAGTACATTACTGTCAGTGTCAGAGGATTTGTTACCTTTATTGTCGTAATTTGTGACAATGTAAGCTTGTACTAGCAGTATATCAGTGTGTATGTATCTATAAACTAAGTTATAACTGATAAGTTACAAAATAATTAAAGTAAAGAGTATAAAGAGTAAGACAAAGGTTATTGTTTACTAAGAAACTGTATGACACCTATCCTTCATTTATATTTAAAATTATTATCAAATTATACTTGACCTTTTCAGTTAAACAGTATGTTCTCTAATGTACAGCAAGCCTGCTGTTATAGAATTTTGATAAATAAGCTCATCAATGTAAAATAATTTAGACTTATTTAATAAGTTATTAGAGTATTTAGTGTATCAGTAACTTTAATACTAAAAAAAAGGTTTTTTATTAGGTAGTTCTTAATGCTGGTATAAATATTGCAATTATTTTTTTGAATGAGTTATAAAAACAAGAATTGTGGTTCATTAGCTGAATGTAGACACCATGAAGAAACTACTAACTTAGCTTTTCCTTTTCAAAGTTTTCTACTTTCTATTATTGCTTCAATAAGACCTTCATTATAAATAACAAACATACTGCAAAATCATTTCAATAAAATTATGTTGTAGCAATTTCTAACCAGGTTGTTATCTTGAAAAGCTCATCAGATATGATATTCAGTTTGGGGTTATGTCGTATATAATTATATCAGCATGGTGATGGAAAGGATGTAAATATAACTGTTGTACATAGATTTTATAAGCTGCCACACAGCATATTAGCTAAGCAAATAATATGTATGATGGTTGGGAAAAGACTAGTTAATTAAATTATATGTTTATTTATTTGGTTTGGTGAAAGAAAGAAAGAAAAAAACTGTTACTAAATGAGGTCCAGTCAAACTAGACCTTTGTTACTAATGGTATGCCTGAGGGGACAATGCTTGACTCTTTGCTCTTTCTAAAATACATTATATAATGATAGTGATAGGGGTATAATAAATAAATTAGTAAAGTTTCCTGAAAACACTTAATGTTGAGTTACTAAAGAATCACTTGAATCAATTAGTTAAATTGGCAGTTATTATGACTTTCAATTACTGTAAATGCAAGGTAATGCATTTGGATTGCACATTTAACATAGATGGGAACCCACTCAATAGAATGACTGAAGAAAAGGATATCAACATTGTGGTACATTTCACTCAATTCATCAAGGCAGTTCTCTGTTGCTGGTATTAAAACTATTATAGTTTTAGGATGTATTTATAGCCATATAAATGACAAGCCAAAATAGGCCATTATTTCTTTATACAAATCATGAACATAAAATTAAGGACAATAAGGGACCTGTTGGTTTATCTAGGCCACCCTATCCCCTGAACTTAAAAAAATATGCAAGCTTTATCATCCAAATATTTATCAAGCCTTCCACTGAACTTCCTCAAACCTATTGCATTTACCACATCAACTCATTCCAAAGGGTAGACATCCTGTTTGAAAAATAGAACTGTCAGCTAAAGATGGCTCCTACCCTGCCAAAATATATATTTGTATCCCCTAGGATGATGACAAAACCTTGTTGAAACGTTGTACATTTGCTGTTATGTTAAACTTATATTAAAGTTTTTCTTCATTACC
>NW_013667198.1:6892-32948 GCF_000517525.1 Limulus polyphemus
AGCCTCAAGTAGGTTCCTTGTCATCGAATTCTAACATTTTGCTTACCATTACTGTTAATTTTTATGTTTTTAGCCAATCTTTTTCATATACTCTTTTTGATTTCCTAATGTGCTCTTTAACCAACTCTCTTGATTAATAAGAGTAATACACCATTTAAACCACCATTATTAATTACTGCAAAAACAAAGATATTTTGCTACATATTTCAGCCATGTTTGTTTGAGCTATCATCAGGCAGAATACCTTTATTTTGCTGTAATAGATAATTGCAGTTTACATGGTGTATTACTTCTATTAAATGAATACCAGAAGATATACGAGTAAACCAATTTAACTCTCTTGATCTCTTTTAATGCTTTAAGTCTCCTGTCATTAGTAAATTTAAATTTCCTCTATTTTATCCCTTATATTCTTTGTGAGCCAATCTGGTCTTTTACTTAAAACTTTCCTTTTTTCTCTATAAGGAATATGTTTATCTTGAATATTTAAAATTTTTCTACATTTGACCATTATCTCCAATTAATTCAGTTTTGAAATTCATGAAAATAATTCTTGTTGCATTTATTCAAAATTAGCCTTTTTTTATTTCTAGTCGCCATATGCTTAATATAGCTTAATGATAGAGAATGGAGATTGTTGATAAATGAGAATTTAATGTTAATTGGGAAAGTTTAACTTTTATTTCTTCAAATTTTACAAGGAAATCCTAATTAAATTGCTATAATATGTGTTGTTTTTTCTGTTTGTGCCAGCTTTGAACTATTTTGTTGGATACAAAGATGAGTGAGCAGATCAAGTTTATTGTTCAAGAGCTCAACAAAGAACCATTTAACAGGAAGTTGAATCTAATCAGCTTTGATTCTCTGAAAAGTGAACATCTGTTACAAGTTCTCAATGATGTATTTGCCGAAATTGATTCAAGAGTAAGTAACATCTTTTAAATTGTACAACATTATAAACCTAAGGTTCTCAGGTATTAGTATTATCTTTTACTGTTTTCTTTGGTTCTTCATTTAAATATTGCTGCTCCAATTAATTTTCAGACAAAATTCATTTGGTTTCTCCTTCACAGCTAAGAGTCTTATGAGATTTATTATTAAATATCTTATGTAGATGAGGGTAAGGTGTGTGAATTTGGAATATTTGGATTATCAGTAAGAATCTTACAAGGTGCCACATAAAACGAGATTTGTTAAAAAAAATATCTATAGGTGTGAGGGATAAGTTGGCTTGTTGGGTTGAAAAGTGGTTGGGTGGAAGAAAACAGAGGGAGGTCAGTCAAACTGGATTAATGTCACTAGTGAGGCACCAAAAGATTCAGTGTTAGGACCTTTGCTTCTTAGTTACATCAATGACATAGGTGGGGGAATGGTCAATAAATTATTTATGCACCTTTTTTTTTCTTCTTACTTATTAGTAAGAATGGAAAAAAAAAGGGGACAGATTTTTGCAGGGTAGGAGTCATCTTTAGCTCAGAAGGTTCTACTTTACTATCAGAGTAGTTGGACTTTGGAATGAGCTACTTTCAGATATAGTGGATGCAGTAAATTTAAGGGACTTTGAGTGAAAGTTTGATAAATATTTAGCTTATAAGGACTGCCTTTGAGGATATTATTTTATAGCTTAGTGAATGGAATAGCTTCAATGGGGCAACAGGCCCCTTGCTATCCTTAAGTATTATTTTATATAACTTGAAGAGATTTAAGAAAATAAATCATTCTTGTACTACCAAGCTATTGAAAAATTGTGAAATTTACATTAGTATTGTTTTAGCTTGCTTAAACAACATAATCAATAGTATGTATGTATATTTGTTCGAGGTTATTTTTTTATTATTTGTGAAAATAGTGATAATTTCAAGATAATTTCAATTCTTGTTACTTTATATGAAGTAATACTTATTAAAGCTATAGTTACATATAATATAACAAGTAATTTGTATTGTTTCTACTATGCACTTGGTATGATCATGAATGTAAATTTTGTTAGATGTTGTTGTGTGCTAATGTGCAACAATATCTGCACAAAAGCTGAATGATTTCTCCCCAGACAACTAAATGTCTAGGATATACTGCCAAGAGTAACAACATGTCATGAATTCTTAAATATAGGCCATGAATGTTTGGCAGGCAATAAACTATCAAAGATACATAATCAACAAAACTGCAATAAATGTGTAAATGGCTCTGAAACAATAAGTCATACAATCATTTCTAAATTGATATTAGACATATATATATGTAAGTAAGAAATGTATATATATATATACATTTCTTACTTCAAAGTAAGGAAAGCATTGGGCACCTACCCACAGGGTCCATTCCTGGATAATTTCACAATGCCCTGAACCTATGTTACATAAATTATAGTATATTGTGATAATGTTATACTTATTTTGAGTAGCAGCTGCTTCTCGGGACCCAAGCCCCAAATCTTTTTGGTAGCTTGCAATGAAGCTGCCTCTAATATTGAATAATAGGTAAGATTTTTCAACATATAATACTAAAGATGTTTTAAAGTTTTGATATAAAGTAAGCAAAGTTTAGTTATCAAGAGAAGTGTTTGAAAAGATAAGAAAGCTTATGAATTATTATAAAATAAACTTATGATAGGCATAGAAATGTAGCAGCCAGTGCTACTTTTTGAAGTTGATTATAGTTCATTAAAATAGCTATAATATGTATAATATACATTTAGCACAAAGTTTAGCAGTAATTTTAGAAAAATGATGATATATATCTGTAAATGTGTTGGTTATTGTTTATAAAAATAATGCTTATTCTCAAACTTTGGGTTGGTTATATCTATAGACTATGATTAGATTTAAGGAGTTGTGAATGTAAATTAAGAAAGCAGACTTTACTGTTGTATTGTTGACAAGTTACATGAGCATAAATATTGAATAACAAAAGTCCTTGTTAAAAACTATGAAATTCAATATGAAACATGGTGACAGAACTTCATTACTCACCATATCATTTATTTTATGTACCTTGTCAGATTAATAGTGAAGTATGCAAGATAATTTGAAAAAAAAATCTTAGAAGATGATATACTAATAACTGGGAGCTTTAACAGTATTATCTTTTTATTTTACATTAACTGTGTTACCAAATAATTTTTACACATTTGAAAAAGCATTTTTATGTTTTCAATCACTTTGATCTTTAGCATTTCGTGTCTACTGAATCTTTTGGGAGTATTTTGTTTGTTAGACAGTTTTTGTTGCTGCATTTTTACTCTTCTAATGTTTTCAAAACTGAAAGAATGTGTTCGGATACTAACAGGTGAAAGTGGATGTCAGAGAAGAGGACCCAGAACAGTTAGCTGTGAAGATGTTGGGATTTCTTCGAATTTTGAAATATAAACCACCTCCAGATGTGGATTTGTGAGTACAATAATAAAGTGATTATCTTTGAAAGTTGATTTGTTCCATTTGACTTAATGAAATAAAATTTAAACTGTGGTCAGTTGATAAAAAAATATGTAAACAAATATGTAAAGAAAAAAATTATATACAATTGAAGAATTTTGCATGGACAGCATTAAGTGATGAACTTTTAAGTGGTTATTATGAAACATTTAACACATACTGTATGTATATGAAGAGATCAAAAATTGTTTTATATGTGTTGTTAATCATAAACAAGAAATATTCATGACAGTTTGATTGTTTTTTAAAACTTATAATGTAGGTAAATTAACATGTAAAAAACTTACACAGACAACAATATGCATTGTTGCTCGATGAAGTCCCCAGTATGAGGGCTGAAAGCTCATAACTAAAGGAAAACCACTTAATGTGGAGAACAGTCCACATATATTTTTTTTACATACTGAGCTTGAAGACAGATTTTAATGTTATTCAATTTTCATATTGATAAATCTGAAGCACTGATAATGTACATTCTACTTTTTCCTGATGAACTTGTACAATCTCTCCTGATAATAATAAGGTGTTATTTATCTTTTTCCATCAGTGTTCAGCACTTTTCAACTATTTTTAGAGCTTTTAATTAATTGGTTACAATAGACTACAATAAAGTGTTTTAAATTTGATGACATCTTGGTTATGTTTTACTACACTACAAATACATGTACTAGTTAAATTTTAGTTATTTTTTCCATTTTAAGACAGTTGTTAACATAGTAAGGTAGATGAATCATATATTATTTCTCATTCTACACGTAATTGGTGAGTTGATGTCTAAGAACTCTCATATTCATGTTAGGAAAAATTATTTGAAGTCATATTCTAATGTAAGTTATTTAATCCCCGTTCCTTATTTCATTGGTATATTTATGTTAAAGATTCCTTTTCTTTTTCACCAGAGGTGAAATTGAAAAAAAATCTATGAGGCAGTTTCTCCTATTCAAGGCTCATCAGCACAGCTTGGGTCAGGAACCAAAGAAATACCATTAAGCCTTTTATAATGGTGAAGTGTATATAGTATCTGTGGTGTTTTGAGTCCGTTTTACTTCACCATATAGTATATTTTGTTTTTCAATAGTCTTTTCTTTATGACTTCCTACAGAGTATGGCCTGTTAGTTATCATGCATGGATTGTGAATCTGTGGGTTCATGGTTTGGGTCATTTTACCGTAAAAAGTTGCTCCACGTTTTGGGGCCATGAATGAAGTATATGAGTGATGGTCAAATCGTACTAGTTGGTTGGACAAGAATAACTCAAGAGTTGGTGGTGGGTACTGTTGTCTAGCTGCCTTCCTTCAGTTCCAAATTAGAGGTGGCTATGTGTGGTTAGCCCTTATGTAGCTTTGTAAATAAACACACAGTTGAACTTCAAGCCATTTCATATTGAAATGAAGAAGAGTTGTTCCAGCTTAAATTTAAAACAATAGTTTGTATGATATTGTCAATAAAAAAATCCTTATGTCGCTTTGTAAATAAACACACAGTTGAACTTCAGGCCATTTCATGTTGAAATGAAGAAGAATTGTTCCAGCTTAAATTTAGAATAATAGTTTGTATGATACTGTCAATAAAAAAAAACCCTGTATAAAAAAAAATACAGACATTTTACTTTGTACAAAATAATTTTTCCAATATTGTTATGTATCAAGAATGTGAACTTTCACCTATCTGATTTAGTATTCAGTTTGTTCTGTAAAGTATTTCATAACTTGCAACATTATTATACTAACTACACACATTTAAGTTAGTTGTATATATGTTTTTTCACTAGGAGTGAATTTCGTCAAGGTATTGTGTATGGAGAGAAAGCAGTTGTACATCATATTCTGGAATGGGTTTTACGTCGCTTGGAAGAACTTAAGAAAAGGGCTTACTTGGCTCGGTATCTTGTCAAAATTGATCTTGCTCCAGCTGTTGAAGGGGATGCTGATGTCTTAGAGTTGTATCAACAGGTAAATCTCTCATTTGGTGAGACATTTCTTGTGATATATATAAAAATAAGATAAAAAAAAAATTAGTTCCTCATCCTCCTTTAACAGATAGACTTGAAAATACAAATTGTAAAAATAACATATACAACTCATAAACTAAAGAGATAGTTCAGGTAAATTATTATTTTGATTTCAAAATATTAATTTATATAATATCTATTTTACGGTCATGATATTAGGGAAGCTATATCAAAAATTAGATTTGAGCTGATAGTGTAAAACTTTAGAGGTGTTTTGTACTCTAGACTAAATAAGATGTAGTTTACCAATTAAGACTTGAAGATAGATTGTAATTGAGACTGTTCCAAGCTATATTTAAGTCATTTTACACAGCTGGCTGGCCATTTGTAGCTCACATCTTCATATTTTCTTGGATAATTTAATTTTGATCATACAGCCATCATTGGTCCAATCTTTCAAGGGAAAAACATATAAGAATGTATTGACCGTGCAAAATAATGTATGAACTTCTTCATTGAAAAATATGATAAAGTAGATTGGTCAGATACCAAAAATGACCAAATGAATATCTAAATCACCCATCAAAGTTTGCTTTGATGCTAATGATTTTTGGTCTTTGTGAAATTTTCTTTAAAATAGAACATTTTAGGAATATGTCAGTAAAGAACTCTATAGCTTTTGTTTGACTGTTTTTTTTTTTTGTGTGTGGGTACTATCCAGAATAGATCTCATTGATATTTTAAGTTGAAACTTTTAGTTATTGCCACATTGAAATTTTTATCCAACCTTCTGTTTCTTTTGAAATCTAAACAAGTCAGCCCAGTTACAATTTTTTTTAAAATTTACATTGGTTAATTGGAATGATACTTTTTTTTTTGTCTTTAATGTATGGATTCCTTTGTAAACAACTGTATATGTTCTTCAAGATCTCTTTCTGTTTTATGTAGAAATTAGTTTATAGTATTGGCAACAAATAGCATGTAAGTTCTTGTCATTTGGTCAAATGTTTTATTGTTATTTTTTAATTAACCTGATTCTTTATTACATGTGTATTAAAATTCCTAGTTTGTGCTTGATATAAGTTATCACACTATTTTAATTAACAGTATGAGCAACTAATTGAAGATTTTAAAGAAGTCCATAAACAGTATGAAGCATTAAAAACCAGTGGTTTCTCACCACAAGAAATAAGGAAGGATCTTGGACACATGGAAGAGGAAAAAGAACAACTGACAAAGAAAATTGAAAGAGTCAAACGAAAGGTAAAAGTTGTGTTTGTTCATGTACCAAAAATAGGATTTAATACTTTGCTCTTAAGATTCTATCCTGTTGGATATAATTGGGGTAAATATGTTCAGTCTGATTTATCTAAAACTTGTAACAGTAAAGCTGCATAATATTTCTAATTGCTAATTCTGTCATAAAAAAAAAGCATTGTGACATAATTAGTAATAAATATATCATTACATATATTGTTGTGATTAATAAACATACATACACAGATGCAAAGACCACTAGTCTGAGAAATCATTTCCGTTCTTGTGACATCTCCTTTTGTCCAGCTAACATGGAATTTTTACTGTTAAGTGGGAGAAAAATGCCTTTAAGTATAAAGCTATGAATGAATTTACATAATTTTTAAGATCATTTATGAAGTTTTCTTGTACCCTGAGCTAGTGCCAGTATTTTTCAAATCTTGTTAATTTGTAAACAGGAACAAAAACTGTGTCAACAAAGTATTGCATCTTATTTTTATTCTCAAATGAATTGTCTGATTACACGAGCTTGAATTAAGTGCAATAAATTCTGGCCATTAGCATTTGTAGTTTAAAATAATCTTATTACAACACTACTGGTACAATAAAAATTCATATTAGGGGAACTATTTTTATTGGAAAGATGTAGAAAACATACAATATTTTTGAAATATTAGTTTCCACATTATGTGTAGACGATGCAAAAATTCATATTTCGATTCTCATGTCTTTAGTTAATAGCTTTTATTTTGAATGGTTAAAGAAATGATCACAAGAAGATGCAAGAAATATGTTAACATTAGCTTGTTTTAAAATAGGTTATATAAATTTTGAATAAATACCTATATGGGATTTTGTAATGTACATCAATCATTGCAGCACTTTTGCCATTGAACATTTTCCGTACAACCCTTGTTTAAACTAACACATCATGAAATGGACTTGTCTTTACATTAAGAATCGGTAATCAACCTTCCTAGTAAATATAATTTTAAGATAAACTTTTGATAATAGCTATAGTACAATAAAAAGTAGCCAATATCTTTTGAGAAGAAAACTGTCCTCAAGTATTTAATTCCTTTGAAGAAAAGTCTTTAATGCTTTTGTCTGGTGCAGAGTAAAGCCAGCTGAGTACATACTCTGTGTGTTTGTTGTGAATTACACTATTTACTTCTTTGTTTAAAGAAATGAACAAATGTTATTTGTGATTGTTATATATAAAAACAGTTAGACAGACCAGCTTTGTTGCACTATCTTGTCGAGACCCAGTTTTCTATTTTGTTTTTTTTTTCCTGCAAGTTTTTGTTTTTATGTTCCCTACTGTTAATTGGTTTTTATGTTTATAACAGTTGTCCTGTCTATTGAAATATATTTTCAACGTAACAAAAATAAATTTTATGATTTTGTATTTTCATTCAGTCATTCTGGTGTTTTTATTAAAACTACTTGAAGAAATTCACAGTATGTTAGTATTAAATATGAGTTTAAAATTAAAACAGACATTTATATATATATATATATATAGTTTACTTTTAATAACTTCCTTTTGTGATATAATCAGTAGTGTTTGGAGACAATACATTTAGATTCAAGTGGTATCAAGGTCAACGTTTATGTTTATTTTATATGAAGTATAAAATTGAGATTGATTGTTCAAAGTTTTCAGTGTAGTTTTTAAACAAACAGCCTTGAGACGAAACCTGATTTACTTGGAAAGTGTTGGTTACATATCTGAATTTGTATTAAGTTACAGAGTTCCACTTGACTGTCTAATGATATAAAAAAAATCATAATAATGCTTGGCTTGTAAAAAAATATATATTTTATGTAAATTATAAATAACTTTAAGAAAGGAAAATTTTTTTTTCCCATCCTCCTGTCGTATCGAATTTTATTTTTACTGCATGGTTTATACATGTGTATGTATGATGTGTGTGCTTGTGTGTGTGTATATGTATATCGAGAGAGAGGGTGTGAACGTTGAAGTTTAAATGTTTTTTTTAATAATGGAGATTATTTTATTCTGAATTCAAGGTTGATTCACATCCCAATAAAAATGAAATGTTGGGAATTGCTCGTAATCTGCGTGAAGAACATGACAGAGCAGATTATCTTACAAAGCAAAAGACTGATCAGCGAAATGCGGTAAGGATAATTTAAAATACAAATAGGAATGCAGAAGTTGCAAGATTACAAATTTCTTGTATCTCCAAAAGATGCAAGAAATTACACATACAGAGAAAAAAATTGTTTCCAGCATTTAGCAATATTAAATTGCTAGTTATAATAGAAATAAATCCTAGAACAGTAAGAGGTTTGATAACTTTAAAAATATGCAAGTACACACACACACATACACAAAAACTTGGAATGCAACATAGAGTCTTTTACCAGATTATATATTTTAATTAATATTTTCCACAAATTGTCTTTTAGTTGTGCTGTTCATATTATTTCACAATGCCACATTACATGAACAATTTAAACAACTACTCTGCTTGTGGAAAAAATAAGCACAAATGTATTTAATTTATTAATTATCAATTCCAAGAAATAATTCAATACCTTGTAGTTAATAAAGAAAAAAAAAATAGATGTAGATAGCGTACTTTTATTTTAAATTGTGATTATGTTCATAGTTTTTGATCATTATTGCATATTACCAAAGTAACATTTTTGGGCTGGCGAAGGACAAAATAGCTTAAAGGATAACTGTTATGCCAATTTTTTAAATAAAAAATGGAATTAGCAAAATATACATCAATATATAAATTTTGAAGGAATTGTTCTATAAGAAAGGAAAGTGTGATGAAAGGTTAACTAATATGTAAGTGTGTGACTTGAAATGTTTTTACTCTATATATTTACTAACAAGTTTCAAAAAGTATGTTTTTGAAGAGAAAACAAGGATTTCAGGAATATTTTTCTTAAGCTAATAAAGTATTCACTTTTTATTGATAAAGGCTCATTTCTTAGATAATTTTAATAATTAATTTGAACTACAAGTACAGTGTGTGTTTTATGTTTTTTCTTTTTGTTTCAGTTAACACATGCAGAAAAAACAATTCAGCGTTTAAATCAACAGGTGAAAGAATTGCGCCATGCAGCCCTTGGGGCAACACCTGAAGGTGTGTAAAAAACAACAACTGAGGAATTTGTTTAAACATTTTAATAGAAAAAATATTCTAACTGATGGGTTTGTGTGTGCAAATAATGTCCAATGTGATATTATTATAAAAATTTTAATCTTATAATTTAGTTTAACTTTTTATTGTATCCTGAGTTATAGGTATGTAGAATTATATTTTATAAAACTTACTTCATTTTTTTCAAGATAAAAAGCTATTGTAAGTTTTTAAGTTATGGATGTATTTTGGAAGATAATTTAACATCATTTTTGGAAATTAGGATTTTTAATACATACACACAAACATGTACATAAACCATTAAATTTATAATTCAGTGAATGAAGAAATTATTTTATTTCACAATATTTAAATTACATTTTGGTTTTTATTTCATAAGATATTTGTTACAGGTTTGATACAGAAACTTGAAGAAGAGGTACGTGTTAACTCGTACTTAGTAAAAGAAAAGCTTCCTAAAGAGATAAGTGTCCGTCAGAAATACATTCATGATCTGCAGCATGTTGTCAATCAGCCAGCCATGGGTCAGTCAGATATAGACAAGCTAAATGCAAAGGTAAAGCCATATGCATTTAATCTAAACAGGTATATTGGGATAAATTTTGAAGCATGGTGATAAAAAAAGATGAATTCAACTATAAAGAGATTCTAAAGTATTGCACAGCTGGTATGTTGAGAATGAAATGAACGTGCTTTTATACCTTTTTATTGATTCATCAACCAAGTGTATTTTCCATTTCTTTTACAATTACTGTTAGGAACTTATTATTTGTATATATGTTATTGAATAAGATTATGGATATGAAATAAATCCTTAAGTTTTTGAGATTATCTTTCAAAGGGTATTATTTCAGAATATGTTATTAATATTTCTTTTTCACAAAAACTTGTTCATTACTTTTAGTTTGTGACAAAGTTTGGTTATTGAATATTTTATTTTTCAATAATATTCGTTTACAGATAAAGAAAATGAATACTGAAGTTAATCAGCTAATTGAGAAAAAAATGGCTAGCAGTGAACCCGTTAATGACAAGCTTTCACTCTTCAGGCAACAAGTAGGTATTCTAACTAACTCAAAATAATTTAGATTCTATTTTCCACACATTAATTACAGATATTTACTGAAGATATTAATTTTTTTGTTATGAAAACAAAAAGGATTGTAACCTCTATTTAGAAGAAATGTAATAAAATACCTAATTAAAAAGATTTGTTTATTATAAATAGTTGAAACAAAAGATGTCAAAGAAATTACCAATTAAGTGATTGTTAATGCAATTTCTTTAATATTGTATTACTAAGTGTAAAATATTGTTTCAGTTTCTCTAATAAACAATCATATTTGCATTACAAGCAAAAGAAAAAAAAAGACCATTTACTCTATGGAAATATGAATTTTATTTTGTCCAACATTTCACTATTACAACTTCTGGGCTCACACAAACAATAAACTCATAAAAATATGTGTATTTTCAGAATAGTACATTATATGGAAAACAATTTGGCTTTTCAGTAATATATACATTGTTTTGATTTCTCTTTTATACAGGCTGCTATGATTGCCCGTAAAAAGGAGACAGCCGCTGAGCAGTTGAATGAAGTACGAACTGAACTAGCACAACTAGAAGAGGAACTGCAAGAGAAAAGAGAACAAACTAAAGGGTTTGATGGAGAAGAAGTTCTAAAAGGAGATGAGGTACAACCAGGCTCATTTGAAAATATGAAATGTAACAATAAACACAAAGCAACTGTGTAAAAATTTATTATTACTTTAAGATATATTATACCAATATTCTAAAATCATTGGCAGATAGTGTTATCTGTTTCATACATAACGTACAGTTTGCAACAAATAAACATGTGCTTAAATAATCTGTACTGCCTAGGTAAAATCCTTTTTAATGCTTTTTAATTAATTTGAATTTATGAAAATATTCATGTTATGTATTCCATGCATTACATATATTTCTAGTGTTGAATATTTGTATCAGATATTCAGCTTCATCCACTTCTGCTGACTTTATTGAAAAAAGTGTTATGATTTTGAACCCATAAAATATATTTCTGTGATCCAGTGAATTTTGTTTAGTTTTAAAATTAACCTAGAATTATAATCTGATAAAATTTATATCAAATTATTTTTGCACATTAAAAAAAACATATCTGTTGTGAAACACAAGTTTGTATTGATAAAAAGAAGAATAATTTATAATTCCACAAATCAATGAAATGTGGCTTAATATAAGAAGTCTTTGAATCTGATGCTTCTGACATTTGTACTTCAAGATATATGCAATTTTGACAGAAAATCTGCTGATTAGTACTTAAGGTTTACAATAATAGCTGGTTTCATGATAATTCCTATAGATATAACAGGAACACCATGATCTCAGGCAAAGTTTAGTAAAAAAAATTCTCCATCTTTCAAAAAGAAAATCATTGTATCTCCTCCAGTTCTTTTTAGTTTTTGGTTGATGAATACTGTTGGATGCTTCATTTGACAGTGTATGTTCCATAAACGTTGCAAGAGAATTAAGAATGTGTGCCCACCAGAGGTCTGGTTTATTCAGAGATCTATTGTTAAATAATAAAACTGTAACAGTTTGTTTAGGCATTTCTTGTAGTTTACTAAATTTAATTTTATATTTGAATGTATGGATCATAGTTTACTATCTTGGTGATTTTAAAAGTACTGAACTGTGCATTTTTTGAAGGAGGTTTCTTAGAAAATTAGCATCCATAACTGCTTGTTTAGTAGGGTCTCTCAATGTTTTAGCCTCTGATGATGCAATAAGCAAGTAATATTTGCTCTTTTAGATGAGTACCTCTGAAATAAGGGGACATTTGAGGAACAGATATTTTTTGTGGTCTTGTGGTTGTTTTGTAATAGGAATAGTAATAGCATTTTACTTTTTGACATTTAGTTTGTTGCATAAATCTACATAAAAAAAACTGTATAATTTTAAAATAGAAACAACTAAAAACATTGTCCCCCAGCTGCAAATGCTCTGTTTAAAGTACATTAAAAATACATATATTTACTAACTGTTATTAATCACATTAAAAACAGCTTAACTTAATGTTTACATCTACACAATGAACTATACTGTTACATATTATTTTCCTGTCAAATATTATAATGTTTCTTATAGTCATAACTTTGCCTAAGCATGAAACTACTGCTATACTATTTTTTATTAAAATATTTTTACAGCACTATTTTACTTGAATGGAAAATGGTGTAAATAATGATGATATTGAACAGTTATGGTGTATATCATTGAATTTTTAAATGATATTATGTATATTTTCTTTTTATATATGAAATAAGTCCATATTACATAATATCACAATAGTCATAATTTTTTTGCATGATTCTACATTGCTAGCATTTTAATGATTCTTAAAAATCAGGATAATGGTGCATCATACAGAATCTGTATGAATTAGTATGAGTAAAAATAAGTAGACTTACACGCACACACACACACACACACACACACATATATATATATATATATATATATATATATATCTATTTGTTCTTTTACATTATTAATGTCTGACAAACTGTGTTTTAATACTGTTGTTATGATGTTAAGAGTTACAATGTAGAAGTTAGCTTAATTTAAAACTAAAGGGAAACTTTGTCTTTCAAAACGAGATTAGTTTTTATTTTGACATTAAGAACATATTCTAATTAACTTTTTGATAGTTTAAAAAGTATGTGACAAAACTAAGAAGCAAGAGTACTTTGTACAAGAAAAAGAAACTGGAACTAAGTGATTTACGAGCAGAAACGGGTGTTTTGGCCAGAACCAAAGAAATTCTGGAACAGAGAGAAAAGTCTGTTTCAGAGAGTTTGGTAAGTTTTCACTATTTATCTTGTAAAGCAAATATTTTAAAATAATCTTCTAAATCAAAACAACATTTTTCAATGAAATGTTGATATTTTAAAAATAAGCTAAACTGAGATATTTTGAATTCTGAATAATATCAACTTGCATGTTTTAATGTATCTTGAGAAAGAACAAGAATTTACTTCAATGATTTTGGTATTACTAGTTTGTGGATACAAAACATAAATCTTTATAATAAATGATTCTGGATCAGTCTCTGTTAGAGGATCAAAAGGGAATAGGTGGGTTTCATTCAACACAAGAGGAACTAGAGAAGGTCTCCAGTGTTAAAGCACAGCTTGATGAAGAAAAAGGTCATACCTTGGAAGAGATGTCTACCATGGTACGAAGAATAAATGCCCGAATAAATGAGAAAAAGGCTCATTTGGCTCCAATAATTAAAGAATTGCGGCCACTGAGACAGCAATGCCAGGTATTTTAAAATTAAATATTATATTTGCTTTTAAACCTTTCTGTATGCCTGTTCACTAAAACCTTTGGATGCTATAATTAGATTTATCCGACTTGACATTTATAGCCGTTTGGTGCGACAAGTGAATTTACTCCACAGTGTCACAAAAACTTTTCCTCATAGTGTGACAGTTGAGATGCTTGCACATTCTTGAATTTCCTGCCTTAGTGCAAAAGTGCAACTAGTGGATTTTGAAATTGAAAAAATTAAAAAAAAAGGTCAAGTTCTAAATTTCATTTGTTAGTGGATAATTGACACTTTTTGTGAACCCACCTGAAATTTAATTACACACTCAAAGGGTTAAAAGATCATTTTATCAAAAGAAAAATACAAACAGATTTATAATGCTTGAGTGTGAGTAATGTATTTCTTTTGTATTGGATACAATCATTCAGTTTTGAAAAATATCACCAATAAGGAATATTGTAGTTCAGTAGATTCATTCTCTTTGTGAGGTGAGTTTGACCCAGTGGTTAGTATGCCCGACTATGGATCTGAGGAAGTAGTGGGAAAACATTATGAAAAATGCACAAGGGACACACAAATATAGATGTCACACCCAATGAGTATTAATAACTACATTAATTTACTAATGGTATAAATATTATCACAGAAAATACAAAAGAAAAGCAAATAAGTTGTACAATGCACTAATATTTTGTATGTGAGCCCTTTGCTTTGCACAGAAGATTACACCTTATTTTCTTTTCATGATGCCACACAGTTATCTATATACAGTTGTGGAATATTGTTCTAGATATTCTGTATTATTCCTTTCATCTCAGCCAAGTTGTTTAGTAAATTTTTTGACTTTTTTGTTTATGACATTTGCTCATACAACCTCAAGAATGTTGATATTGGGACTTTGTGTAGGTTAACATACCATTTCACCACATTTGTTGTATTGTATGTTCAGGATCATTGTCTTACTGGAAGTTGAACTCCTCCCATTTGGTGAGTAATGTTCCTCAGGAAATGGCATGATGGATCATAATCTGCTTGTGTTTTTCAGAGTGCTATTAGTTTTGTGTAGAACATTGACAATGTTGGCTAAGATACAGCCCCAAACTTCATCTGATCCCACCACCGTACTTCACAAAAGATATATATTGATTATCATACATTCCCCTCGCCACTGTTGAACAAACTGTCAATGATTGTTGCCAAACAATTGGAACTTGGATTAATCTGTAAAGAGCACACCTCTTCAGCTTTGCTCATTCTACTGTTTGTGGTCTAATAATAATTTTAACCTTTTCTCAGCGATATTTTTCAATCAGCTAAAAATTAATTGAAACGATTTCATGTTAATGTATATCTCACTGATCTCGAGAAAACATTCACACCTGTATTTACAGCAAAGTTGTTAACAAACAACTGCACTCAACTGCTGTTTATCTCATAAAGGACATTACCCTGAAACATTTAACATCTCTTTTGAAGAGTTGTATTTACAGCAACATTATTGACAAACATCTGTATTCAACTACTGTTTTTCTCCTAAAGAACATTACCTTGAAACATTTAACATCACTTTTGAAGAGTTGTATTTACAACAACGTTGTTGACAAACATCTGTATTCAACTACTGTATTTCTCCTAAAGAACATTACCTTGAAACATTTAACATCCCTTTTGAAGAGTTGTATTTACAACAACGTTATTGACAAACATCTGCTTTCAACTACTGGTTGTCTCATAAAGAACATTACCCTGAAACATTTAACATCCCTTTTGAAGAGTTGTATTTATAGCAACGTTGTTGACAAATATCTGCACTCAACTACTGTTTGTCTCATAAAGAACATTACCCTGAAACATTTAACATCCCTTTTGAAGAGTTGTAGTTTCCTACCTCAACCACTTCTGTTATTAACACTGCTAATTTCATGGACCCTTTTCAGAGTCTTGCTCACAAGCCCTTACTAAAACATGGAATCTTGCTTCAATTTTTCGAATAGAGTGCTCTAGATCAGCCTATTTACATGCTTGTCATATGCTTTTTAAATTGTGGGAGATGAAAGTGGAATACTACTACTACTACTAATGAGCATAGAATGGTACGACTTCCTTTATTTTTAAGGGCTTCATATTGATGGGACACTTTCTGATTGGTTGGATGACAACCAGTCACAGTGTAAATTAACAGCACATGACTGTACTCTAGTGTATTTCAATTTTACACAATAAGAAGGTGGCATTTAAAAATATATGCCTGTTACACCCCCCTATCAAATAAATTACATTTAATACATTCTTGAAATAAAATTAGCAAGGAACAAGTCTTTTAAGGTTTAAGCAAAATTATTATAATCATGGGTTATCACATTAAAAAAATTACTAAAAACATAACGTATATAAACATAACACTTATAATACCAATATACCAGTTGTTAATGTTAATTTAGAAATCCAGTGATGTATGTGAAGTATTGATATTAAACATTGTATTCAGCACTTGATGCTGTTTGGTTTCTATTTGGTGAAATCTGCTTCTTTTATTATTAATGAATACAGATTTGGCTAAATATCTCAAAGGTAAAACCCTGTCTTACAGGATTTGAAGTATGAATATGACCAGAAAAAAGCAGCATATGACTCTCAGTCAGCTGGGCTGGAAAGCAACTTGTCCAAGTTGGAACAGGTAAAGATGGAAGAGTAATCAGAATCAGGCTTCATATTGTAATATTTCTTCGTATGAGTCAATTCTTCTGTGTTGCATTTGAAATGTTTTGGATTTTTGATTATACTCTGAAACAAGGAAGGAGTTTTTAACTTTTTGTAAATAACTAATCATAAGGTTTTCGTGGGGTTGTTATTTATAACTTAATACAGAACAACTGCTATTAGTCATACCACTTTTCTGTGAAATTCCGTTTTTCAGTTCATTATAATGCTTAATTGACACTAATGTTGGAAGTTTCATATTGATGTATTTTGTGTGTGTTTATGTACATGTGTGTGTGTGTCATAAAGAAACTTCCAAGATCGGTGATAATTACCTTACATTTGTCTAGAAACAACTTGTAATTTTATGATATTATTCTTATTTTGGAAATTATGTTACTTGTTATAAAAATAATAATAATCACTAAATCTTTAGTACATTTATAACTTTAATACTTGTAAGAATTATGTAATTTAGGTAATAGAAAGGTAATACAACATGAAATCTCTGTATTCTTCTAGCTTATGGTATTTGTACTGTATAGTTCACTCTAAGAAACAAAATTGTTGTTTACAATGGAAGATCCCCTACAGTTTTTCATTCAGATATGTGGTAAGAAGAGAGTTTGAATCATATACAGATAAAGACTGAGCCCTTATGAAAATGTGTGTAATAAACACATCAGGAATCTTCTCTTTTTTTTTAACAATTTAGCTTGAGTTTTCATTAACTTTTAGAAATGAGTGAGATTGAGTCTTGTATATATATATATATATATATATATATACATACAAAGAATAAACTGGTTTTAACAAGATTTTAGTGTAATTTTCATACATCTAAACACTTGAGCATGATATAAGCTTTTAAAAAGTTTTTGTACAGTGATCAGATCTCATTATGGCTTATGAATCAAAGTTACAGTAAAGTTTTCATATATATAAAACTAGGAGGTCCAGAATTTGAGAGAGGAGGTATCATCAGAAGAGTCTAGATATCACTACCTGAATGCTGCTATGGAGGTCCTTGAAGAACATCAGCAGCGTGTGAGCGAGGAGTTAAAAATTTATGTATCCAGTGACCCTCAAGAAAGAAAGAAATCACTGAGGTATGTGAAATCAGTTACAAAACCAAAATTACATTTGAGAAGGAAGATACACCATAATGGAAAGTTAGCTTCATCCAATGATATTTTCAGAGTGTGTGTTTAGTAGATGTAAACTATTATGTTTAAAGGGTACATTTGTTGTGACCAGTGGTATGTTCAGAATTTGAAGAAAAATATCTGGATCAAAGCTGCTTTTTTCCAGGTAGCTATCACAGATGCTGCTGTTAAACATACAGGTGTCATGAAAAAATAATATATTAAAATAAATTAAATTAAATAAAGAACCATAGTGAAACCAGATTACTATATGTTAAATTATTAATTCATGGCATTATATATATAGATGGGGATTTATTTAATTAAAATGGAAATAAAAGTAGTAGTAATTGTTTACATTTGATTAAATCTTTACATTTTTGTTATCTTTTGTTATGAAAGATGACCTTTTAACACAGTTGTTTACAAAATGTTTTATCTTTCAGTGTATGAGGACAATCGAAAACGGATGTTATGTTTAGAAAACGTGCATCTGATCTAAGAAAAGCTATCATTGGTGTCTATACTTTTTACCAAGTGGTAAATTTATAAGAGCAGATAATTGACAATTAGCAGGTGTTAATAAAATGTAGTGAACTTTATGTTTTTCACCTCAAGTTACTATTACTACAACAGTAGAGATTAGTTTTAGGTGTAGAGATAATAAACAGTCAGTTGAAAAATTTTGACTAAAAAATAGAACTTGTTTAAACTTCTACATACATATTCTTTTAACAGAGAGCAGTATAATAAGAAAATTCAGGAACAAGAATCACAAGCTAAGATGCTTCGAGACCAACAGAAGGAAGTCAGGGATAACCATACTGGAAGTCAACATCAGGTGAAGATGTGGAATGATCTCCAGAAACTCTTAGAATGCAAGAAACAGTGTTGGGAGAACATGCAGGCTCAACACAGACCTGGAGTTTCAACAGCAGTGTCTGGTGACAGGCTTGTTTTGTGATTTAAACCACTACTGTTAAAGAAGGCTTGCAGTAAATTGTAGGAGAGAAGAACAGCACGCATTAGTAATTTATTCTTTTTAAGAAGGTTTACACTATTAAATGAGATAGTGCACATTGAAAGTAATCAAACATTGTTCATATATATATTTTTTGGCACCAATCTCATAGTAGTGGATATTTATTTTCATAATTTTACCATTGTGTCATTAGCTGCTTTGTACATATAGCTAGTTTAAAACATTCTATTTTCTCTTGCAAACTTGGAAATGAAACCACTTACTAATTGTAAGAGTAATTAAGATTAGAAACTGCTTATTTTTCTTAGTATTATACTTTGTCAAGATGATTCATGCAACAGCTCAGACCTGGGAAAGTTTTATTTGTAAGGTTGATTAGGATGTGAAACCTTATTTGGGATCAAAGTAAAATAAATACAGTTTCTCATAAAAAAAGAATGATAATGCAAGGGATCAAAAATATGAAATATTTTATAACTGTTAAGTAATCAGTTGAAAGAAAAAAGCATTTCTTAACAGATATTTCATTTTGTTATATTATTAAAATCTTAAATTGTTTGATGGCTAAGAAAACTTTCTTACCTTTCTAAATTTATAGGAGACTAATCTTGTGAAAAGCTTTTTTTTATAACATTCTTAGTGCACTGTTTCTGATGCACATTAGTAAACATTGTTTAGGAATTCAGTAGTTGAACTAAAAATAGGTTAAACATGTAAATACAATATATTGTATATTCTCCTGCTCTCATTAAAAGTAGCCTACATGATATGAATGTAATACAAATACTGCAAAGAACATCACAAACATTTGTTATATAGAAACCATGTTTTAAAAAATGTTCTGCATATTGTGAATCTGTAAGTCTGGCAAGACAATGACAAACAAAGAAAATTGTATAAGTTTGTGTTAAATGATTCCTGAAATAGGTTTAGAATTTTTTTAGATTAGTTAGATGCATGTGTAAATCACAAATAGCTTTAATTAGTTAATGAATGTTTTGTGTACTGTTAAATGTCTATAAAATCTGAAAATGCTAGTATTTCTAGTTTTTTATTTGTCAATAACACAGAAGAATAGTGCCTTAAAAGTTTTTGAATTTATGATAACATCAAACTTGAATGTAATACTTTGAGATACACAGTGCCATACATTTATCTAGTCAGCAAAAGCAAGAAAAAAGTATTGTAAATTTAATGCATGATTATACTTGTGATAGAAGAAATTGCCCAGCCATTTTAACTAAATATTAAAATGTATGTATTGGTTAGTAAGGAGTTCATTTCTTTATATTGGTAATTGTAATTTTTTATGCTTTAAATCTGAAGGTGTTGCTACACAAAAACAGTCTTAGAATCCCTCCAGTAGACATTACTGTTAGATTGAAAGCTGCCAATCAATCAAAAGATGGTTATTAGAAAAAAACAAAGAAACAAGGCTTCAAGAAAGACAAAACAGGCATTCTGTTGAAAAGCACGAATCTTCCACAATTGAAGATTGAATTAACGGAATGAGGATTGAAGATTTCAGTGCAGAAATAAGAGATACATTTTTATATATCATATACTGTAGTGAAGTAACACCTAAAGTAATAAGTGTTTTGAACTCTATTTTTTCCAATCAATGTAATATTTATACCTCTCTAACAATTGTAAATGGCAAGCCTAACATGATGTTCCCTGGAACAATAATTTAGAACTACCTTGTGAAAAGTGCATAAAAGGCAAGTTAACCTACGTTGTTATACAGAATAATGATTATCTGTTTGGTAAACTTTGGTATCTTCAGTAAATTTGACTGCGTAAGGTACTTAATGGATTCATTTGTTATGCCAAAAATGTTTGTCATATATACTTTAAGTGTAACAAAATAGAAAATAAAATGTCTGATATTTATTTAGGACATTTTCAGTGAGAGTATGTGTAAAAATAAAAATGAAAAAAATTTTCAAATCCATATTTTTAGGAACAGAGAATCAGGCAAACAACTATAGCAATTAATTTGCTGCAACTTAATGTAACAGGTATTTGTTTGTGAAGGTATTTAATGATTTTTGCATACTGAACAATGCAAATCCTGAAATTCCAAGTAAATGTTATTTCTGTTGCAAGTACAGTCTCTGTTGCATTGAGCATTTTATTCTGAATAATATGTTTTCCCTAGTCCAATAAGATTCTCAGTATTCACTCTCTTATTGCAGTTCTTCTGCCTTTGAGAACTGTTTTTACAGAAAGTCCATTCCTCTTTTTGAAGAAAGAAAGCAAGAATTGTTATTGAGATATCATATGGTGAGAATAAATCCAATACTATAACTCTTGACCCCCATGATAAGAGTCCTCAGGATCACATTCTTGTGGTAGATCTCAATCTTTTGCTTGCCAGTGGTTTATTCTACATAAGCAGGTGTTAGGTGATGTGTTTACCCAGCTTCTATAGCTGTTACTAAACTTTGAATTTGTTTTAGCTCTTGTACACAAAGAATATATTATGCTGTATAATGAGGGCTTTTGCTTGCTTTATTGATCTTAGCCATCTACTTGTGATCTGATCTTTGAGAATTTTGATTTAAAATGTGATTTCACAAAATCTCTGTGTGGCCACAGAC
This sequence comes from Limulus polyphemus, assembly GCF_000517525.1. NCBI lineage: Eukaryota > Metazoa > Arthropoda > Merostomata > Xiphosura > Limulidae > Limulus > Limulus polyphemus. The sequence goes on from NW_013667198.1 coordinate 28,450, forward strand.
CTAGTTCACTGTCTGTTCATAAAGTTGATACTGCCCCTTCAAATATTTTCCACAGTCTGTTTGATTCAAAAATGGGTTTTGTCATGTTAGAGTTTTATTGACATTATAAAAAAAAAACAACTGATTTTCCACACTTGTTTGATTTGTCCTGCTCCTATGATAAATGAGACAATAGACTGTCTGATGCAGCATATACATTACTATTTGCATTATAACTCTAAACCTGTGAAAAATGGATTCTTGCTTTGGGTCATGCATAAATTTCTGAACACAAAATATTGCCCATACTATTGTTTGTGTTGTAATGTTTTATGTCCCTTAGTTAACACCTTATTGTTCAATTTTTTTAGCATAATCCGTATGTAGTTATAAATTAGATGTTAATTGAGGTAACCAAGAAAAACTTTTCTTTATATCTTGATTAGATTATCACAAATCTTTGAGATTATAATAAAAATAATATAAAAATATATTCAAACGTCCTACTCTACAAGACACAAGAAATATAAACATAACAAACTGTCAGGCTACCTTACCTACAAGTTCTTATATTTTAACTTTTCACACTAAAATGAGCAAAAAACGTTTGATACTTATGTTTCAATGGACATTTTTTTCTACTCCAACTATGTATTTGTATAGAATCTTATTACTATGCCCAATTATTTTGTGGAAATTTATCAGTTGGTAAATTACTTAGTTACTGAGTAAGCAGTAAATATTGCAATTTTATTTCAAAACAAACTGTTTATTACGAATAGTTTTTTTATCCAAAGTCATTTAAATAATATATTATGGGGCTAAATTTCATATTAAACAGTTAGTATGTCTTTGAAACCAACTGTTTTTGGAATGAAAGTGGTATTTTATTGATGTCTGATTGACTTATGTTCATTGTTTTTTATGTCAAATGATGTCATGGTTTTACTTCTAAAATTTAGTTAGGTTAACTTGACTCATAGGCTTGTTGCTGAATTAAGTTCACTGTGTGTTTATCAGTAATTGGAGATTTTTTTAAAAAAGAAATTGGTAACTCACAAAATTTTGATGTGAAACTTGGAGCAAATACTGTCTTTTTTACAATTCATTTCATACATAATTGTTTACATTAATAATAAGTTCTGTAGTAGTTGTGCAATAGAAGAGTTATCCATTTTATCTAATTTACTTATGTTATGCTGGAGGATGTCTTTACTAGAAATAACTAATAATAAATCAATCTAGAAAATCAAACAATCTGAGTAAAGATTTGTGCTTGGGTGGGTGTGTTTTAGCTGATTAATAGTATTGATAAAGTAAAAACTCAAAGATTATTGTTTGTAAGTAGATTTTAACTGAAAAATGAAACAAAGAGACTACTACTTTCAGTAGTACTAGTTAGTCAAGCTTAGAAAAAATTAAGGAAATAATTGCATGAATGTTTTTATTAAACAAAATGGAAGGAACAGGTTGAGATCATAAGTGAGTAATCCACATATAGTTAGTTGCAGAACATTGAAAAACAAGTGAACATTATTTAAAAAATTAATGAATTTTTCAGTGATAGTTGACTGAGAAAATTTGTTTTAAATTTTCTTTGGGACCATTTGTTAAACCTGAAAAGATTATTATAGTTTTGTAGTTGAAGTGAAATTATGGGTGTTACTAATTACTAATGAAAGAAAATATTTGCAGATTTGACTCGCAAACAAGCAAAATTATAGAAACAAGTTTGTATGTGTGTGTTTAGAATATATATTTGTATTCTAACAAAGAGACAATAATATAAAGTTTATGTATAAGGTTCCCTGAATGAGTAACAAGAAGACTTCCCACAGTTCTGTGATGAGTTAAACTCACTGCATCTAGTATTATCACTTATGATTTTTTACTCTCTGTCAAAAGTATATTTGTGTATTATAGTAGTTTTTTTTTAATTCTATTATAACTACTGAAGTAACAGCAAACATATCTAAGTTAGTAAAGATAGTAAAATCCATTATTTGTATAGAAACCAAAGATAAACAGCAAACTTCACAGTTTTATTGTGCTTATAAATTTTTCTGGAATCGTTGAAGAATAGGGCAAGCTCTTATATATTAATGTAGGTTTCACTATTTCCCCACGTATATATTTAATGTATGAGTGAGTCATTCATTTATGATTGTTATTTTTTCTGTCCAGTTATGTGATACTACGAAGAGAAATAAAATTGTTCACTGCTGTTATTGTTTTATGTTTTTAATACTGTTCTTACACGAATTACTTTGATTTCTTAAATAAAAATTTTTATAGCTTAAGTTTAGTAATTATATTTAACTTTCAAAGTTTTTGTTTACATATTAAACTTATTCCAAAAAGTTGCATTGAAAACAGAACAGTCACATTTGTTTTAATTTCACACTCAAAAGAAAGCTGTATGCAGTTGTTATTACAGCATCTTATTTTTTATTGTAACATCACTTAAAGAAGACTAATGAATTTTTCAGTGTTAGTTGACTTTGAGAAAATTTGTTTTAAATTTCCCATGGGACCATTTGGTTAACTAAGAAGAAGAGTGATATGAAATCTACTTAACGTAGCTTTCAAGAAATACCAGTGGTAGTAATAACTTGTGATAAGGTATCCTCATTCATGGTATTGAAATGTTGGAAAATAACCACATGGAAGAAAATTTATGACATCCTTGTCCACATTATAGCACTGAACTAACTTTGAAGCCAGCTTGTCAATAAGTCAGTTATTATTGTCACAGAAAGTTTCACAAAGAGGTAGATACTGAAGGTTGTTACATATTGTCAGTCATTGTTGCTGATGAAAATAATAACACTTATTAGAGTACGATTCGTGGGAGGTAGAACTCCTATCCAGTTTTTTAGTAAGGTCAGATGTAAAGACTTTGTGTTTTCCAATGAAAACAATAAACTGCATTGCTGGTAATAACACAAACTTTGAATGTGCAATAAATGTATGTGCTGACCATGAGTAGGGAAGATAAAATCCAATAACACAAAAGCAACTTAAGTACCCAAATAGTAGAGGGATTAAAATCCCAAAGGTAAAAACAAGTAACATTAATTCTTTATTTGCATATTATTTGTACAGATTGTTTAGGTACATGTTGCTTTACTTCTTTATTCTGTGCTTTTTGTTTTGGTTCAAAAGCTTTTGGTGTGCAGAAATTCCACCATTACTTATATGGTTGACAGTTCATTTGATCATTGTTTACTACCAAATCTTGACTATTTATGGTCTAAATAAGGGAATTCCATCCTTTGCAATGCTAGGTCCTACTTTTCTCTGCTCATACGCACAATATTGAGTACAAGAATGGCTATGATTTTTCATGCTAATGGACTTTTAAGATAACCATTAAATATTACAGATAAGAACAAAGCTGACTCAGCTGACTGTAGTCAAATGTAATTACTACCAGATTAATTATGCTGGCGCTTCCCAAAAAACTAGAACTGACCCTGCACTTTCTCAAGTTGTAGAACAAGCTTCAAAAGATGGATTAGAAGCTATAACTGCTGAAAAAAACGTGCTTGCACCTTTTTGTATCCAACACCATGAACTTTCTGCTTATTAAAAATGTTTAATGTGGGATATCCATGTTATCATACTCACTAAACTGAGAAGCTGTAGGTTAAACGTGCTCCACGAAGGACATTCTAGATGGTCAGGTTGAAGGCCTTGGCTAGAAGTTACATAAAATGGTTTGGAATAGATGCACAGTTTGAACAGAAGGCAAAATTTTGCACAATATTTATGTTGATTATGCTGGTCCATTCAACGGACAAATAAAAACTGAGGTTGCTGCTCACTCAAAGTGGTTAGATGTTCATATAGTGGACACCACTAGTACTGCAAAATTCTTCCAAACTATAAGAGGACTATTCAGTCTCTATGGCATTTCAGAGTAACTTATTAGTGAAAATGGTCCAAAGTTTGTCTCAAATGAATTTGAAACATTATTAAAAATGAATGGTGTCAAATATATTTAGTCTGCTGCTCTTTACCATCCAGCCACTAGTGGTTCATCTGAACAGTCTGTCTAAACGATAGAACAGGCACTCAATTCTACTAAGGGAAGTACTAAAACTAGTCGAAAGCTAAACTTCTTACTTATGTATAAAACCCCTATACAAAAACTAATGAATCTCCAGCAATGCTGCACTCACAACTGGGTCTGTTGAAACAAGATATGTCTTTGCATGTAAAAATGAACCAGAAGTTCCAGTTATTACGAAGACGAAAGAGAGAGCGTTTTCTGTAGGACAGGCTGTGCTGGTTCAAGATTATTGGAAGGGACAGAAGTAGATTTGGGATTATTTACATTCAAGATGGGACTGGTCTCGTGGACAGTGAATGCAGGATCTGAAATAATTTGGAGAAGTCATGTTGACCAACTACTAGATTGTGGTGCAAACATTACAGATGAAAAGCTTTCAGCAAACATACCACCGACTGCAACTGAATATATATATATATATATATATATATATATATATATATAG
>NW_013667198.1:33912-46933 GCF_000517525.1 Limulus polyphemus
AGTTTATTCTTTCTCGATACAAACTTTTAGTACATAGTAATTTCCTAATCAATACGTTTCTCGTCACTTTAAACTTAATTACTTTTATAATACACGCTATAAATCACAGCGATTCACAATCTCGATAACTTTTCTCTCTACGGGTACAAACACACACTTTATATTACCGTCACTACTGTTCGCTTCTTTAATTATCTATCTATGTCTATTCTTTGCCAGGCTTATATACTAAAAAAGAGGGCGTCTATCAAACACTCGGACATTCGCGGGGTTCCTTGATAATTCGAGAAACTCATTCACGCATGCGCTACCAGCGCCAGCAGAGTCACGCGACTTCCGCTGTCGTAATAATATATTGAAATACTGTTATAAAAAGCCCATAGATATTATATATACTTGTCAGTAATTGAATCAATAAAAAAAATTCAAGATAAAATTATATCTTGAAAAATGCAATCTTAGTATATATCAAATGTACAAACTACAGTGAAAAACTATTTACTATTGGTCTTGGTTAAGAAATAATTATTGAAAGCGTACATCTGTGCGGAACGAGAACAAGAGAAAACTAATGCGAAGAAACAGATACATAAGGTACTGAAATGATTTCTAAACAGACCTCGGCAAGTTGCTAAGTTTCACAGAAACTGTGAATATTAAACTACTTTAGAAATTTGTTCTATTGTTGAATGGCGAAACAAGAACAATACAATATACTGCGCTAGAGAAAAAATTGTTTCATCACTGTCAGCGGCTAAATAGATTACTACAGTTATAATACTTATACACAATAGTAAAAAATTTTGTCTTTTATACTGCCTCTCTGAAAATATAAAATAAAAATATCTTATACATTGTATTTGGTAACTCCATTTTATTACTATACGAGGGCATCACTCCAAGTGTAACCCATTAGATTTCATTTATTTTTTATTGCCACACTAAACGATCTTAGAGAGACAGTAGAGGACACTGCTAGACTATTTGAATTCAGTTTTCTGCTGAGATTTCGGGACTCAAGCTAGTGTTAGTATTAATTCGTGTAAATTCGCTGTTTTTGATGTATTTGTATTAACGATAATTACATCTTTATTAGTAGGTGAAAAAGAAAGCCTTTTTGCAAGTTTATGTAATTCTGTTTTTCACAGCTGCTTTATCATTAACCAAAAGCATCGTATAAAGATACTATAACTTAACATTAACAATTATTAATATTAAAATATTATATTAATATTGAACATGATGATGAAGTTGAACTTGAAGGACAACAAGAGGGCCTCTTGGCCCATCGAAACTGGCCAGACTACGTCCATTTATAAAACGATCTCTCAACTACAGTTCTGATTATTTAAGTATTTACAAAGTGTTTAAATTCCCAATAAATTTACTGCACCCGTCACAACTGAGACTAACCTGTAACAAAGACCAACCACAGTGTTTTGTAATATTAATTACACTTCCAAAGTTTATATTTGCCCCCTTGCCTTACTCTTACCATTTTCACAGTAATTGCAAAAAAAAAAGATGATGCATTGATAATCTTGAACATCTCATTCAGATCTCCTATAACTCTTCGTTTTTCAAGAGAAAATTTCATACTCGTATCATAGATCTTAACTTGTCCTTGCAAATATATGTGTTAACCTTAATGGTATTGACATTGATCAGTCACTGTATAAATTTTTGAATTACGTAATAAAATTATGCTTGTTCATGAATACTGTACTATGTACAAGTTTTTACTAATAGTATGATGTTTTTAAAATATGGGCTTCTGTATTCATGATATTTCATATTGATATTTTTTGTTTTGAAAGATGGACCATGGACATTCTGATGGTAAGCAAGGCTGTTGCTGCAATGCAACCACACCAATACCTTCAGTTCATCAGACGCTAGATGAGATGGAATTTGAACGAGGTATTTGGTCAGCAGGTGAGATATATTTAGACATATATTTCTATTATGCAACCTCTTCATGACAGGAATTGTTTAAGTTCATAGAATATATTGGGGACAAATGTGCAAGTAAAGCAAACAAACAGTGATTACCAATAATACTCTATGATAAATAGAGAATATTTTCTAGGTATAGTGTAATACTAATAGACTAAGCAGAGAACGAGTCTTTACTGTACAGCTGTTCATAAAAGAAAAAGTCAATATAAGTTAAAGTGTTCAACATTTATTTAAAATTCATGACACCATACCTGAAGGTCAAATACATTTCCTCACCACTATATAAACTTAGTTTAAAAATTCCATTATATACATTCTAAGCATTCTGTTACCCAGTGTGCTCAAATGGAGCCATTGAAATCAATCCTTTCTGATCTACTTTTAAACTTAACCAATATTATATACAGTAACAATTTTATATGCTGACTCGTATATATTTCCACAAACTTTTTTTTTATTATTTTACCCTGCTGAAATTCCTTTTTTATTCTTTAATATGTTGAAGAACCCCAGGAAGAGTTACTTCACAATTTTTTTATTCAAAACTGTCAGAGCCTTGGAGTAATTCTTTATAATTGGATGACATTGAGGGCATCCAAATGACGAACCATTACATTCCAACCATTATTATAAGTTTTTGTTTTGTAACATTACATACTGCTAATTAGACCAGTATAGTAAACTAGCTACATTATTAATTGGGTAAGTTTTTCGTTCTGAATTAAGTAGGCAGCTTGCTTTGATGAGCATAGGTATTTCTGTATACTTAGAAAATCACCTAATACATATAACTTGGGACTCTTACTTCCCCATATTTGATCAACATCCACAAACAGTTACTTGCATTCTTGGTCAGAGAGCTAACATTGCACACCTTAGTAAACCTAGCAGTTTCCCATTTTTCCATTTCAAGAGCAGGCTTTACTTTAAGATTCTCTGTTTTCTTTTATAACTTTCACACTCAATCTGCTTTTTTACACACTAATTTTATTGTGTTGTAAACTCCAAGTTTTCCTCCATTATTTAAACCTTATTAATTATTATTTATTTATATGGTTAAACACTAATGTTTTGTAAGGTATACCAATAGATGATTGATTATCCTTCAGCCTTCGTTTACTGTCACAGGTTATATGTTGTAGCCAAAAGAAGTACTTAACGTTTTAACCCTGCAGTAGTACCCTTACTGTATGGAACAACCTTTGTACCATGGGTTTGCACCCCACCCCACATCAAAAAACAAATCAAGTTTTATTAGATTGTTAATCTATCTATGTGTACATTTAAAGTAAACATCTTGTGAATGATTCCATAGAATATTGTTCATTTTTTAATGTTTTAGTAGCATTAATAAAGAAATAATGGAAAATATCAGATATTGATGCTTGTGTCGTTTTATTTGATTAAAAAAGTAAAATTTATATTTTTTATCTAAACATCTTCCTATGAATTATTTGGAACTAAAAAGATCATTGATTAAGCAACATCAATGAAAATGATAAATAACAGAGTGAGAGTTAATCTGGGAAAACATACCTTGGTTTAGTACCATGGGGTATTTTGCTCCCCAAGCCACAAGAAACTGAATGTTGCTCTCAGCTCAGCTGTGGTAAAAATGGGTGAACTAGGTGTGTACTCTATCAGCAGTTTTAGGAAGCTACCAGGAACAGCAAAGGCCTGATGCTTCAATCTGTTTGTGAGATTGTTTATACAATTTTTGGGGTAGAAAAAAAACCCCATGATACGAATGTAGGGTTAAGAAATGGATCTTAGTATCCAAAAGATCATGAAAAATAAGCTGTTTTATTATACATTAATATTTTGATCTGTAATAAAATCAGACCACTAGTGTTGTTTGAGTTATGATGTACCAATTTAATGGATATTTTGAAAAATTTAGAGTTGTTAGAATAACTTATAAGTTTTGAATAAAAGAAGAAAAAAAAAGCTAAGTCTAAGTTTAAATAAATAAAGAATATTTAAATGTATAACTAGAGGCAAGGAAAAGGATAATAAGTTTTGAAACAAAACAAATTGCAAAATTTATGAATCACCTAACATATCAACAAAACTATGAACTTTGTTAATGTACAATATATAATAGTGTCACATCCTCCCATGGAAATGAAGGGTAATTCTCTAATTTCTGAACACCCTGGAATTTCAGTCCCAAGTCCTTACTGATAGTGATGGTGAACAATATAGACTCTCAAGTGAGCTTGAAGAGTGAAATGTTTTGTCTAAAAGGGATAAAATTATTTCACATCTTTTATAAAGACAGTTGATTAGTAAGTTGTTTTTTTTTCATACTTTAAATGGGCATAAAGTTTAAGCTAATTACTCACTGCATTATCAAAGTTTAATTTTCAAGTATATGTGAGATGATAAGTAATGAGAAAAGCTTTCAATCCTTTATGTTAATACAACCATATCCCTAAACTTTGTCAGAATCCACAAATATTAAGGAAGGAAAAAAAATGCAAGATTTGGATAATTATTGTATTGTTTAGTTACATGTTGAGAAAGGCTACTAAGGATAGTTGGGTTCATTATACATATCCTGATCATCTTGAGCATTAGACCTGTACATAAAGCCAGTGTAACGAAACAACAACAAGTTAAGTTTAGTCATAGTCAACAGAGGGTTTCATGAACAGAAAGTCCACAATTATTAGACATGTAAATTTCAAAGCAAAGATTTTGTTTGCAAACCATCAGAATCATAGTAATTTATTATGTCATGCTCACTCTCATTGTAAAACATTAGTAATTTATTAAAAAAAACAAAACCTGTTTTGAAGTGGCATCTTGTATATAAAAAGATTTTTGTTTGAAAAGAAAATCATTTTTAATTTCAAAATAAGAATGTATTTTGCTTTTATATAGTGTGTACCTAATGTTTGCTTTAGCACTTGTGGTGGATTATTTTGAAAAAAATATGCACATAGTTTTTAAGTACCAACAAACTACAAACCCATAAATATATTTCATAAAAGTCCTAATTATAAAACTACTGAACAAGTGGATACATTAAGGTATACTATTGTACAATAATTATTTAGCCTTGAATCATCAGTATAACTCTCTCTCTCAATTGCCTCTGTTGTGTAGTTGAATTATATTGAGACTGAAATTCATCTTTACTGTTTTGTAGCTATGAATGGTGATCTGCTTAAAGTCAAGTCCTTAGTGGCAAAGGGAACTGACCCAGGAAGTAAGGACACAAGTGGGTACACAGCATTGGTTAGTTGTAACTTTTTTATTTGGTTGTTTTAAATGTAAGTTTTTGTACTTAGAACTTCAAGCTGTGTTGTAGATTGTTATGCTTTTATGATCTTTACATACGTTATATGCAGCAGTTTTAAATTTTGACATAACTTGAGCCAATTTTAAAGATATCAGAGATGAATGGCATTTACCAATGTGGATATTTAAACTTTAAATTACCAAAAAGTCTGAAATAATGTTGATAATAGAAGGTTGTTAGCCTAGCTTTTTCACAGTTATAGACAACTCAGTTTTGGTTATTTAGTATTCTTCCATGATAACAACATAAAGGTAATTAGAAATTATTTTGTATACAAATATGCATCAAATATTAATTAATCAAATGAATATAATAATGCATTATCGTTTCTTGCTTTTAAATCACTTCAGAAACACATTTTTACTCAATGGTAGTATACTACAGAACTACTACAAATTTATGTTTTAAAATTAAGAAATGCTTACTGAGGATAAAAATGAGAATTGGAAGATAAGTGAACAGTAAAAGAACATTGCACTGAGTTATAGAAGGAAGCATGAATTCTTGAATTAGAATGTGATTTGAGCTTGTATGCTTATTTCAAATTCCTTCTAAATTATTAAGTCTTTAAAATAGGTTTTAGCAAAAATGTTCTTAAATTCTGTTGAACATAATGCCGACTTTCAGTTTTTACAACGTTTATATGATAAACAGTGAAGCATTGCAATCACAGTTGAAGAACAGAAAAGTCTTTATCTTTCCATAAAGCTACCTTCACTGGTTTGTATTTCCATTTCAGTAGTCCATATAATGTAATATAATGATTTTTATGCACTTAATCAAGTAATCAGCTGATTCTTCACAAAATGATGAATTGCTCCTAAACTGGACCCGTTGATATTTAAAATATATATGATTTATTTGTTTGAAATAAGTACATTATACAATAAAATTTGGATCCAGCTTTCTTGATAAACTAGCAACACATCGTATTATAAGTGTTACATATCCTTCTTGGTCCTCTTTTAATGTCTCTCTCTCAGTGCACTTAACCTCTCTCTCCATGTGTGTTTGTAACCTGCAATAGTTGGAGGAAAATGATAATTTTTGGCCTAACATGAGCACATATTTTTGTTAAATTTACGTATTGAGAAAAAAAAGAGAAATATGAATACATAAAAGATGAATTTAAAGAAATTCATTTCTAATGTATAGTTTTCTCTGTTTAATAAAATACTGTTAATAATTGCACAAGTCTATGAAATGTATTTACAGCATTATGCAGCTAGGAATGGACACTTAGAAATTTGTACTTTTCTTCTGGAGAATGGAGCATGTGCTAATGTCCAGACCCTTGGTGGTGCCACACCTTTACAAAGAGCTGCTTTGAAAGGCCATGTAGATATTGTTAAGATACTTTTACATTTCAATGGAAATCCATCAATTTGTGACAGTGATGGAAAGACAGCCTTACATAAAGTAAGTAGCAAAAATTTGTTAAAAAACATAACATTTTAGCATGAAATGCATAGTCACTGTATAGATGGATTAGTAGAGTAGATGTATAAGCAAGATAGTAAAATGTCATGAATTGTGTGAGTTTAGAGGTAAGCAAGATTACTGATTGACAAAAGTGTTGAAAACTGATGTGTGACTGAAGTGTAGTACATGGTCATGCATATCTAATGTAAATTCAGTAGTATTAGGAATTTTGTAGGTCAAAAATAACTTTAAGACCATCACAAATGTCGTATGTAAGGAATTTTATAAAGTGCCAAAAATTATCTTAAAGCAAATTCACAGTGACTTTACTGCACCCAATAAGACCACATGTGGATAGGCACCATGTGTGAGTCCTGTGTTCTCTTTGAATGTGAATATCTTAGAAAGCACAAACTGTATTTCTCCAACAATTTTAGCAAACCATTTGACATGTGTACAGACCATCAGCACTGAAACTTTATGTTTGGTTGTGGTTCCTGTAGATTACTGAAAGCTGTTTTGCCAGTTTTAAAGTGATAACCAACCATGGACCTGAAGACGCAAGCAGATAAACTACTATAATGACTTATTATGACAACTGTCAAGGATTGTGCATTGAGTGTACTACTTATTTGTGGAGTGTCTACATTTTTATGAAAGATCTCAAATGAACATATATTAATGGGGTCATGAAAAGAGTATAATCCTTCTTTAAAATGCATTGTGTAGAACTTAGCCATGTTATAAATATCAGCATTAGAATGTTTTGTCCAGAGCTCATGTCTTAATTCCATAAGACATTTTCAGACCATCTGAGGGTTAATTAGAGGTTATACCACGATAAATTAAGTGAGCTTTTGAAAGAATAATGCAGACAATTTGCACCAAATACTTTCTGAAACCTAGTTTAGAGTTATTCAGACCAATGTGGTGTTACACACTACTAAGATGGTGATCACTAAGACTATTGGTGACTTGTAGTTAATACTGAGGAGGAGCTGGTAATATTTTAACTCCAACCCCCAGAAATATAGAATAGTAAAAGTGGTACTTACTTTAGATATCCTGATTTATTTATATGGGAGTTTGAGTCATCTATCCTTCATTGGTTGTTTTTAAATTTAGATTCTGATTGACTCCATTAACTGTGTGGCCAGCTTCAAAATCTCTGTTAAACCAGGAAAGAAGGCTTGGCTTTTCTTGGCAGTTTCGAGTATAGAGAAATTGTATAGCTAAGAAAACAAAGAAACAAGATGCACAAGTGTTCTGTGCCTCACACCACAAGATGTCACCTTGTTGAATGGTATACAGTGCAACAGGAAGAGTTTTGATTTTTTATGAAAATATTTCGTTGTCAAGGATTTTGCACCCAAAGAGTAAATGTAGATATTAATATAAAAAAATAAGAAATATTTTATTTATTCAAAATCTTTGAGGAGGCATGGTTTCTTTTTGTTCTTCTGAATAGTTGCCACTGATTGTGACTAGTTATCATTATTTGTCTAGGCACCTTTGTAGTGGTAGTGTATATAGCTATGTGATTGTCACTTAGAGCTTATTATTCTAGCATTTTGTTGGGATCAGCAGATGAGTCACAGACTTTTATAAAAGAATTCAAACTTGACAGTATAGTAAAAACATAAATAAAATAAAATATTGTATTCTTACATATAGTGAAACCTTGCCCATATGAACACATTTGTAATGAATTAATTCATCCAGATTAATGAGACTTTTGGATAGTTGAATCAGTCATTTTGAATAAAATAAACACCATTAATAACATGCGTTGTCAATCAATAAATGTAAGGGGTCAAGGTAATAAGGGTGGACATGCAACTGGTAAACAAAAAGTAACTATATGTACAGTAAACTTCATCAGTTTATTCATCTTTACTTCATCAATAATTACACAAATCACATAATTAGTGTACCTTCATTATCTTCACATAAATCGTTTTATTCAAAATACCAAATACACATAGTATTGGTTAAATATACAACAGACCACTTTCCGAGAAAGGATGTGATCACTGTCTGCTTTTGAACTAGATGTTTTTCGTTTGAAGTTTCTTGATAGTTTTAAGCAAATAACACATTACTACATCATCTTCACATAAGTTATTGTTTTATTTGAACAATGGGATGATGTCTTTAAGGATAAATTGTACTTTATTCAGACTGACTGGCTCAACTAATGGATCATTTTCAATGTCAGATTCACTGTCATCACACTTTTGAAGAGATGTAATGGAAATGATGTCTTCATCTGACAACTTTTGACCAGATGGTTCTGCTGAGTTGATGTTGAGCCAATTACCAATGGATGTAGCGTAATTACCACTATAGATTAAGGTATGACTTCCAGAAGTAATGTAATTGATGATTTCTGACATCTTAACAAGCTCAACAGTTTCAATCTGTTCAGGCTGTTACAAAATGTTGATATACTTGCACATAATAACACTGGACCAAGCAAAATGGTAGTAAGCTTTGAATGACCTGATTATGCCAGCATCCATAGGCTGTATCACTACTGTGGTGTATGGTGGCGAGTGGTAAGGTGTTAATTTAGACAGTTGTTGATCTGATGCAGCTTAGCATTTCTGTCCACAAGGAGAATTAATTTTTCTTTTCTTTGAGTGCATCCTTCTGTTCATCTCCTCAAGCCACTTTGAGAAAAATATTGACGTCATCCAGGCTTTCTTATTCCACCTGTATCAACATGGACAGCAGGGTTAAAGTCACTTCCAAAGTGCATTGGTCGTTTCTATTTTGTAATTACAAATGGTTGCAACTAGTCACTATGTACTGGTACACAAGGCAAATGTTATGCAATTTTTGTATCTTGAACATGCTGGCTTTCCAAAGAATGACTAAGTTCCAATCAAATAAACCAGTATCTTCTAGATTTTAGATGTCTACCAATTCGTATCCTGCCAGAAACTTTCATAGATCTTTTTTACTTGCAGCAGCATTTGCATTTTGATCTGCACTTGCTACTTTGTCATAAACTGTTACCCAATGCAATAAAGGTCATTCTTAGAAAAATTGCTGTAAACTGGTACCCATTAGTTAGTGCAGGTGTTTTGTGGTCAGTAGTTATCATCTTTTTTCCTCTTCTGATCGATTCTTTCTTGGATTCTTGTGAGATCATGTACAGTTTACTGAATCTTATATCAATGGGAAATCCATGTTTTTTATAAGAAACAGCTGTTTGTATTCAGAATGCAAATGTGTACAGATTATTAGTGGAACTTCCCATTGTGAAGATTTGTCTATATACAAAATCATCTGGATTGTGAATAAAGCAGATTGTCAATGTCTGGACTAATGAGGTCTCACTATAATAAAATTTAACTAAACAATAAATTACTTCCACCTCTCCTGAAGATCTAAGAACAGACAGTTTGTTAAATGTGATCATATTTTGAAGCTAAGTGTTCTCTCTAATGAAATAACAACAAAATATAAGTTAAAACATTCTCAAAAATGGAACTGTAAGCTTTCATATTTATTTTGCACTTAATGAAACTCTGAAAACTGTAACTCACTGTGAATTCTTTTACAAATGAAGTTTCTACAGTAGTTTCCAATGCAGATAAGTAAAATTCAGACCATGGCTCATTTTTGTGATATTAACAGTTGTAAATTTTATGACTTAAGAATAGTATCTCCAATTGTATAGTCTAAAGTTCTGCTAAAGTAGTCTACATATCTCATTATACTTGAGTGTATACATAACTTCAAATGACAATGAGTAAATAATCTTATGTCATGGTTTATTGCACTATTTATTGCTTAATAATAATTCTGACTCAGAACCCTGAGTAAGACTACATATAGTCTCCTGCACTTAGTCTTATTACAGAAAGATCAGATCATAAGCATGATAACTGGATTACAGGCTAAAGTGAAGTAACAGTAATAATGTTTGACTTGTAATACTACTATTACAACTAAACTCTAAAAAAAAGTTGATGTATTTTAATAAAATAAGCAATATCTTTAACATTTAAAGTACCTTCAAGTCAGTCATTGTTAATATAAATCCAATAGGAGAAAACAAATATTCGTTATTTATTTTTAATATCTGTGTCAACAGACCGTGTTTTTTGGAAACAGTCTGAGCCATGAGCAGTTTCAAGAAATGGTAAAGGGCAAAAAACTATGTAGTATTTGGTTCCTCAGCTTTCTGGGCTGTGCATTGTCACTTACTTCCTGGTACATTTAGCCATTTGTGGTTATTAAGATATCATATTCAAGCCAGTAGTTATCCTGTTTTTTTATTTTGACAAAACTCTATAACTGAAAAAAAAAACCTCTGGTGAAAAACTTTCAGTGTTAACCCTTGAAGCATGATTGACACCTTAATTCTACATATTGATAAAACAAAAGACATTTATTGTTATTCATTTGTTTTGAAATAACTAGTCATTGGACTTTTGTGTATGTGTGTGATTTCCCCTTATTGATAACTTTATTTTGTTTTTCTACACAACCAAACAATTTAACACATTGAATAAACTACTTTACTTCATTTATTTTTCAGGCAGCAGAAGGAGGACACTTGGATGTTGTTAAGATCCTTATAGATACAGACAGAAACCTGTGTTCAGTGAATGATAACCACTTCAGAATACCAGCTGATTGTGTATCAGAAAAACACCCAGAGATTGTAAACCTTCTGAGGCAAAGCTGTTGAGAGTATTATGGATTATCGTACGTATTATACTATTCCGTTAGTAGGTATAATTTTAGTATATTGGATATTGGTTTGTTTTCTTATTATCTTCTGTAACTTTTTCAAATACCACATAAAAAAAATCTGAATAATATAGGTACAATTGTTGATGATGTAACTAAACTGTCACATATATACAGCTAGCTACTTTTGAAATACTTCATTCTTACACCATATCTGCTACTGTTACACTAAAAATAAGCAATAATAGCTTAAAATTACAAACATTTCTCAACTGGCTGTTGGAGTTAAAACTTCAGCTGAGTTTATGTATTATTGCAATAGTGACAGCCATTTTATTCACTGCATTCCTCCATATAGAGTACTAGTGCACTCTCTGAGATATATAATACGTTTGTGTACTCTCCACCACACTGTGTGTATGTTGTGTTATAGAAAATTGAATACATTTTTTTTATGGGGGATGTCAGGACGTAGCTCCATCTATAAATGTAGTTAACGTTAACTTGCGTCAAAGATAAATGCTCAGTAACACCAGTAATGGAGGTGAAGGGGCTTTTTAAACACCCATTAACATGTCCCTTGTTCCAAACTATCATCCTACAATCTTTGGTTGAGATTGGCCCAGCGACCTAGGAGTGGTTAGATAACAGACAAACAGATACACAGATTTACTGCTTTATATATAGCAATGAAGTACACTATTTTAGCAATTTTTCTCTTCAAAAGCATCGCCATTAAAATGATAAGACCTAAAACGACTTTTCAATTAGTCAAACCAATTTTTGTAGTGTGTTTTACTCTATTGTTCAAAACAGTTTTTAATAATTAATTCTGTAAAGCAGTGCTCTCAACGTGGGCCATATCCCCTCCAGGGGGCCACGCCATGTTTCTAAGGGGCCTCACGTGAATGACAGAAAGTTAGGGGGCCACAATAAATTCTGAGTGGGCTACCGAAACTTCACTGCCCGTATAAAATATTTAAAATTACTTATACAAGTAAAAAATATTCTGTTAATCATTGACATTTTATTCAGTGTGATCCTTGGGCCTGAAGAACACTTGAAATTTTTGAATGTCCGGTTGCAGTGTGGTCAGTGATAAGAAAAGATCACCTCTCGTCACAACATCAAGGCGGTTACGTATTTTTGATATCAAATACGTTACCCGACTAAAACCAGATTCAACCAGATAAGATGTGGGAAAAGCGATAAAATACAACTTTGCCTTCTCCCAGAGCTGTGGAAACTTATTAGCTATTTCACTACTTATCCAGAAATAATGTTTGTCACGTTTGAATATAGTTTGGATTGTTATATCATTCTGCTGCTCTTGAGAATCAGTCGAAAACATTCACAGATATCTGACAAACATATTGATTGTTACTCAAGTACTAGTCGCATCTGGTAACTTGACTTCTGAGCTGTGGGGGATACGGGGAGAAGGAAACCTTTGATTCAAAACAGTATGTTATAAACAAAATATTTAAAAACAATACAATATTGTAAAAATAATGTTATAATATTATAAATCTCTCTCTCTCTCTCTATATATATATATATATATAAGAGGAAGTTTGCTTATTTGTTTATTTTGTTTGCTATAGGAAACCAAACGGGTGAACTTAC
>NW_013667198.1:47933-57566 GCF_000517525.1 Limulus polyphemus
ACTTGTATAAGTAAACAGTATGTTATAAACAAAATATTTAAAAACAATACAATATTGTAAAAATAATATTATAATATTATAAATATATTATAAAACAACAGTGTGGAAATAAAGTAACTTTTTTCCTAAGTAACAGCGTGTACGAAGGGTGAGGCCACAGAGATAAATCAAACTCAAAAGGGAGCCACGAGCAAAAAAAGGTTGAGAAACGCTGCTGCAAAGGATGACCTTGATATTTTACATAAGAAGTTCAACTTATGTCAACAGATGGCGCTAAATGAATAGAGTAGTTGTCCTGTACACCCATATGATTAATAATGTTCTTTGTGTGTCAGAAATGGCTGTGAATAGTTAGTTTCTAGGGTTTAGAACAAATCAATTTCGGCATGCATATGCTGATTAATATTTTACTTCTTCCTAGATGCTTTTAATATTTAATAAGATTCCACAATGTTAGTGGATGAGATGTAAACGGTTAAATTTGAAAAAAAGATAATAATAATAATTATTTTCTGCTAATTATTTTAAGCGAGAAGGTACCAAAGAAGCATATATTATTTACAGTTATCATTATAGTGCTTTGTTATTAATTGAGAGCAGTTGAATTTGTCGGGGAGTTTTTTCTTACGGTTTAAATTTACTTAGTTTATCTTTGTATGATTAAGACATGATATATTTGGATAAATTTTGATGTGTTCGAAATACTATGTAATATAGTCTTCAGAATAATTTTTACAATTATACGAGAGTTTACCCATTTTTTTTTTTTGGTCTAAGAATATGTGTGAATTTGCTATACAGAATACTAGACTGGTAGCCCCCCAGTGGCACAGCGGTATGTCTGCGGACTTACAACGCTAGAATCCGGGTTTCGATACCCGTGGTGGGCAGAGCACAGATAGCCCTTGTGTAGCTTTGTGAATAATTAAAAAACAAACAAACAAACAAACAAACAAATACTAGACTGGAAGGGATTGTGTCTTCTCCTGAATATACCTTGTTTGTTAGAATAAAGCATAAAAGTTCCCATTACTGAACATGCTCGCCCCCTTTTAGTCGTATGGGCTTTATAATGTGACGGTCAATCATATTGTTCGTTGGTAAAGAGTAGCCCAAGAGTTGGCGGTGGGTGATGTTGATTAGTGACGGCCAGCGCAAAAAGCCCTCGAGTAGCTTTGTGCGAAATTCAACAAACATACCAAACAAAAAAGATGTACAAAAGTTTCATACTTATATTTTGATTTTCTAAAACGCATGCGTAGTACTTGAAATGTTCTATGACGACATTCATTAAGTGCTTCAGACAAAAAAGAAGAAGTCGGTAATCTTTTAAGAAGGTATTTCCATCTTATTATTAGGGTACTGAAGTCCAGTCTTTATATATCACATTCTAGTGAATTATTTCACATTTCTTCGACTTACTGCCCCTCTCAGAACGGAGAATAAAAGAAACTCTCTGTAATAGTCTGTACAATGATAAGTGTGTTTGAAATGCAAATAACAGTAAGAGTCCTTTGGGAAATGATGGGGAGTTTTAATACCCTTATCAGTTCCCCGCAGGATCGAGCAGGCAATGTCGAAAATAGGAACCTACAGTAGAAACCCACGTGAAATTTTTTGTTGTTTTTTTTGCAAACCACAAAAAGTGCCAGTCATTTCTACCACGTGATTCTTCTTTGTGGTCTCTGACGTGTTTGATAACAATATATTTTTATAAGCATTTTTTTGTTTTTTGTACAAAAGAGAAAAGAAAATGGATGGTAAGGGGCTTATACATGTCAATTTTCTATCGGATTTAGCTGTACAGAAGCCAGTAAAGACAGTTGTACCTATAGCTAGAAGTTGAATATCATTTTCAATTCAAATATAAACTGGTTTTGTACGAAGTTTTAGGTTTTTAATCTAAAATACTTATTTTGCTATTATTATTAATGGTTTTACATATTGAATGATAACTGATTGGTTTATAGATCCGACCATTAGGGCCGTGTTTCATGCACCTTCAAGAGATATCTTGTCTCTCGCTGTGAAACGTCCATTTAAGCCAATTTTACTCAAACCTGATAGATGCACGAGTTCATGGAAGATTAAGGCTGATGATTCAAACGAATAAACACGAACGTATCTGAAGAGCTATGTAATAGGCTTTGTCCCCTTGATGTAGTTATTTTATACTAGCAAGCCTGCATATTTGCGATAAGAAGATCACTGTTTCAAGAAGGCTTTGACTTTGGAAGCAGTGGTTTTCTAATAATGAAGGTTTTAAGGGTCATTAGTCCAAGTCTGCAGCCAGAAGTAAATTATTGTTTCTTTAAATATGAAATAAACAATGACAAAAAATACTGAACAGCTTAGTTGATCTCATTTACAATGGTAAAAGTGTATGTAAGGGTACAATTGAGATGATTCGTTGCTCGATTTTATACCCCGCTGTATAAAAATAAAAGTTTGGTTTTGTTTTTGTTTCGGAGATTCCTGAAAAACTACACGAGCACTGTTTTCTCTAATTGCCTCTAATTTTGAAGTGATATACTAGAGGGAAGACAGCCAGTCAACAGCATTTACCGCCAATTATAGGCTACTTTAATCGAATAGTAGGAGTTGACTTATAACGCGCACACTATCACAAAGTCCCTTGGATCCACCCTAACTAATACGAAATGAGGATATCAAAACTACTCAATGATATAATTCAATATTAATTAATTATTCTTTTTAAGATCAATATCTTTAGAAACGTGGTATATAATGACCTTGTGGTATAATCTTACTAATTACTGGACATCAATATTCTATCAAGGATAGGAATAATATATTATTCCACTAATTCTCGCTCCTCGGACCACTAAGGGATTTTCCAGGATAACTGACAGTGGCCAGAAGTTTTTCGTACTGCTCTCTGGCTAAATTTGCTCATGGGTCAAACGTACTTCAACGAAATTTGAAATCGTGTGTGATATAACAATAAAAACATGTATATGCATTTCTCCCTAATAATTCGAGTAAGATGTGGGCTCTTTCTGTTTAGAACATATTATGTTGATAAAAAAATCTCATTTTTACAGTAGGTACTCAGTTAAAAAATGTCCACTGTTGCATAGGCCAACGGTAAGTTTACGGCAAAACAACGCAAAATTCCGGAGTTCGATTTCCCGCAGTGGACAGAGAACATATAACCATTGTGTAGCTTTGCGCTAAAAAATAACAACCAATCAAATCAGTTGACAAAATACTTTAATTTATACATGCATTTTTGATCAATAGTAAAAAAAATGACTAGAACTGTGTATTGCTGCTATCGAGAGAAGCGAGATAAACTCGTGAAAATAATGAATATATTTCATCATTTATTCTGGGTTGAGTACAGAAACTTAAACATTTCTAAATTTCAAATCATCTGTATGGAAGGTTATATTTTTGACATATACACATTTAAGGCGCCTACTTCATACGATATTTTTGGCCATTTATTTAGATACCAATAATAGTTAAGTTTATTTTATTTCTAGTTTTAAAAAGCCTGTACCTAGTAAGTTAATGTCGCGAAGTGCCCCTTTTTCAGTGAAGTTGCGCACCTAAGAATATGGCTACAACAAACTTTTGTTCAGTGTAAGTGTACGTCTAAGTGTATAGTCGCAGATAACCTTAGTAGCTTTGCCAGAAAAAGTACAAATACAAAAATTTAGAAATATTGGATAAATATTTTCAAATCCACCTTCTAAAATATGAGTTTCTTAGTATAACTGTAAAATTTTGTGTGTTGTGTTTAAGCGCAAAGTTTTACAATGGGGTATCTGTCCTTTGTCCACTGCTGGTATCGAATCCCGATGTTTAACGGGGTCATAAAGAGGACTAATAAATAAAGATATATAATTACATTCGCAGTAAAAACATATACTTAAAAGTTGGTGCAATTTGACCATGTCGTAGAAATCTGGCAAACTGGTTCGAATTCGTGCGATACCACAAAACATTCTCTGCCCTTTAAGCTGTGGATGCATTAATAGGGTGAGAGTCATTCTTTTACCGTAGAATGTGGTTGGTAGGGTGCTACTGACTGGCTATCTTTCCTTTGGTCAGTAGCTCAAAATTAGGAACGGCGGCAAATAACCTAAATGGCTTTGCTAATAAACACAGAATACAAATACACTTAAAATTCTGTGTAATAAAAAATCACCGTATGATTGCCCAAGTATTTAGTTATGAGATTCAATAAATGTTATTAAATATCATTGTCAACATAAACAAACTTATGAAATATAATCTTGAATCGTCATGTAAAGTATTACAACATTTTACAGGGGGAAAGCGTTTTTTAATATATATGATATATTCAATATATTTCTAGTGACAATCGTCAGAGATAAGGGATTTCGTGGTTGGTTAAGGTGTTGACGTCATTGCATCCAAGGTGGTCAAAGAGATGCACGATGGTATTTATATCGGGCTCTTTCTAGCCATTCCATGACCTCTGTAGTTTTGGGCTCAAAGCAGTCCTCCACACTGCTGACAATATGATATCATGCAGTATTCTGTAACAGAGTTAAGTCTGGTCCACTTGAAATATTTTAATGGTCACAGAACTGGACTCAGTATCGCATCGATATATCCTCAAGCAGTAAATCATATTCTTGAAAGAAAACACAATATGATATGTACATCTAATCATACTAATACCTCCAACACATGGTTGAAACGCCACCAAAATGGTCACAATTAATCGTGTTTACTTCTGGTTCTTCAGACATGAAAATTCATTGATTATTAGAAGAAACATGAAACTTTATCTTTCTTGCGAAAAGTAACAGGCGTTCAGTGGCATTGACTAATTCTTGCGAACTCGACAAAAGTCCAACCAAGCTTTGCAATGATGTGCAGTCATTTGCTATGCGGAATGGGACCTTCTCAACTTAATAATGATCTCAGAAAGTTGTTCCGTATCGATTGGTCACTGATAATCATCCTATATAGTATATTGGAGTCCATGTTATTGCATCAGCAGTATACTGGGGATTTTTCACGGTTCTGTTGTACACAGACAGTGATCGTTAATTGTGGTGTTTGACCTTCCACGACCTCTTCAGAAGTTCAAACAGGCAGATCTTTGATTATGGGTCTGGTTGCACCAAAGGGAGTTGACACTTGTTTCTGGTTTCAAAAATTTGAACACTTATGACACTATATCGAAATCTCCTCCTGCCACCAGAAGATAGCGATAATCAAAACAACAAGTAATCAAATCTGAAGAAAGAATGGAGGTACTGTCTTTTCAAGGCGTAAAGCATGTGCAAAATGCACCGAAACAGCGCTGCATTCCCATAACAGCACACGTGCAATTTGCACATAGCTAACGAATTCATTTTTTTTGCAATAGAGTGAAAGCTTGGAGTCTGCATTAAGTATTTGCTAATTTAGTTTTTCGTTATTGTTGCTAGTATTCTACTAATTCAAAGTCAAAGGCACATTTTTAATACAAAAAGCTGAATGTCTTATACCGCAAAAGTGACTAATTAAAAAAATGAACTAGTTCAGTACTAACATTGTCTAGTAATCATCAGTATATGGCTATCCTGGTTCATGGACTTAACTTGATTGAACGAGCTTACTTGGTGCAAACAATGCATGCGGAATAATTCAAGGATGTTCTCGATGAAAGACATAATTGCATTAATTTAACCAACTTAGTGCCTTCAATGACAGCATTTATAGATGTATTGGTTAAAGGATATAAGTGTATTAACTTAACCTACTTAGTGCATACAGTGTTCAGCACGTGACAGCATTTATGGATGTTTTGATTAAAGGATATAAGTGTATTAACTTAACCTACTTAGTGCTTAGCACGTAACAGCACTTAGGGATGTATTGACTAAAGGATATAAGTGTATTAACTTAACTACTTAGTGCTTAGCACGTAACAGCACTTAGAGATGTATTGCTAAAGGATATAAGTGTATTAACTTAACCTACTTAGTGCTTACAGTGTTCAACACGTAACAGCATTTAGGGATGTATTGGTTAAAGGATATAAGTGTATTAACTTAACCTACTTAGTGCTTACAGTGTTCAACACGTAACAGCACTTAGGGATGTATTGGTTAAAGGATATAAGTGTATTAATTTAACCTACTAGTGCTTACAGTGTTCAACACGTAACAGCATTTAGGGATGTATTGGT
This sequence comes from Limulus polyphemus, assembly GCF_000517525.1. Taxonomy (NCBI): domain Eukaryota; kingdom Metazoa; phylum Arthropoda; class Merostomata; order Xiphosura; family Limulidae; genus Limulus; species Limulus polyphemus. Next base: position 54,112 of record NW_013667198.1, read on the forward strand.
AAAGGATATAAGTGTATTAACTTAACCTACTTAGTGCTTACAGTGTTCAACACGTAACAGCATTTAGGGATGTATTGGTTAAAGGATATAAGTGTATTAACTTAACCTACTTAGTGCTTACAGTGTTCAACACGTAACAGCACTTAGGGATGTATTGGTTAAAGGATATAAGTGTATTAACTTAACCTACTTAGTGCATACAGTGTTCAGCACATGGTAACATTAATATACTTAATGAGCCTACACTGTTCAGTGGAGTAAACATTAGAAGCTTTTCAGACTTTTATTTTTTGACAGTTTAAATCAGAGTCATCAGTTGATTTGTTCGATTGATTTGATTCAGCAAAGTATTGTATGAGCCAACAAAATATATTCATCTGAACGTTTTTTTTCTTCTTTTTTTGCTGTCACCTATTCGTTATTCAGGTCTTTATAATATGCTGAATAGTGGATCTACACGAGGTTAAAGGCGGTGACATGCACCTAGAACTACTTTTGTCTGGCATCTGTATTCTGAGGGAAAGCCTCATGATCAATAGAAGTTAAGGATCAGAGAATGAAAAATAAAAGAACAGAAATAATCTAAATTATTTCTAACTGGATTAAGAGGCGTGTTCATCCAGATAGAGAATGTAGACTTAAATGTATAAGCAAAGCAGCAACGTGTCCCAAGGTAACAGACGGGTAGGGTTTGTTTGTGACAGTGTATTGTAGACAGCTGATGTAGAACTTAGACATGAAACACTTTGTTTACTATTTGTATATAGCTAAAGAAATCGTTCCCGGATATGAGTCATCCTCTGTGGCTTCACAATGCATCAAGAACGTATTAAACAGAGCTGTGACAAAGTATGCTTCTTTACCTAACATTGTTTATTATGTGTATATAGCTAAATAAATCGTCCCCGGATACGAGTCATCCTCTGTGGCTTCACAATCGCATCAAGAACGTATTAAACAGAGCTGTGACAAAGTACGCTTCTGTACCGAACATTGTTTACTATTTGTATATAGCTAACTAAATCGTCCCCGGATACAAGTCATCCTCTGTGGCTTCACAATGCATCAAGAACGTATTAAACAGAGCTGTGACAAAGTACGCTTCTGTACCTAACATTGTTTACTATTTGTATATAGCTAATTAAATCGCCCCCGGATACAAGTCATCCTCTGTGGCTTCACAATGCGGCAAGAACGTATTAACCAGAGCTTTTACCTAACGTTACTATTAATTATACACTCTTTTAATTTATGAAAATCCCTAAGGGACTAGATAAGGAATGTAGTGTATAAAATATAATATGCCTATTGGCAATGTCTTATTACAGATATAATTTGATAAATTTACATTGAATATGAGGTTTATGATCCTCCAAATAGTGTTGAATTCAGGGGACGTACAGGGGGAATTTTCCCTGTGCAATCCTTCCGAAGTACAGTATTTTCCATTTTGTCGAATTTGAATTATAATTCACCCCCCCCTCCCAGCTTCACCCCCTACATCTGCCACAATTGTCAAGCGTTGGTTCTACTGTTGTTTACTATGTTTGTTTTATTCCCAGAAACATTGCCAAAAATAGATTGTATTACTACATCTGCCACAATTGTCAAGCGTCGGTTCTACTGTTGTTTGTTATACTTTACTCCCAGAATCATTGTTAAACATTATTTTATTTCGATATACAGTTTTTACAGTGTACTTGAGAATGATCGCGCCGGTGATAGAAACGTCGTACCTGTTTCAAAAATATTCTTCCTTACTGTAAAAAAAAATAATAAAATAATACATGTAATCAGCAAGTAAAGTAAAAACGAAAGTATTAATTGCCAAACACTGGTGAGCCTTTCAGCGATTCTGTCTAAGCCTTTTTCCATGTAATACGGTTTAAACCGCCTGACGAAGGGCTTCTGCCCGAAACGTTGCAAATAACAATAAAGTTTTGTTTTAGGCGTGTGTTTTACCAATTGTGAACACTTTTTTTCATTGTTTGTACTACGGCATCTCTCACAACAATTGTCAGACATTGTTTCTACTCCCAGAATAACTACCAAGCTGTGTTTTTCTATTATTTTGTACTTTACTGCTATAATAGTTGAAAATAATATTAACTTTAGATATATTTACATTTCTTGTCAACCAGTTTATTAGTTATTTACGTTTGTTGTAACGTAGTGTCCTGAAAATTTTGTACCCATTCCGTCTTTTTTAAAATAGTTTACCTCATAAAGAAATGTTTTTCTTTGAGACTTATCTATGCATAATTGTATTAAACATATAAATGATGATATTAATCTATAATTGTGATAGAATAACAAAAAATTCTAATGGAAATAAGTACGTACGTTATTAACGTAGAACAGAAATACAACAGAATGAACTAACGTTAATGATAATTTGGTGGAAACAAGGACAAAACGAGTGTTTGCATAACTTATACTTTCTTCTATAAGGACTAATTTAAAACCACAATATCCTTTCTAGTCTTCAATAACACCTGTTTACAGCACACAATAGGGTTGGAACAAAGGATTTGCCTCGTGTTGGAACGCTGATGCTTTAAAAGAGTGAACATCTTTTTGTTCTTTCATAAAGAACTGTTCAATAGAAAATCGGCGCAAATAAATGAAACTTCTTAACAAATTCAATTGTTGGTTCTTCATCGCTCATTATGTTCGAAATAGTTGAGAATTTCTCGGAGAGAATTTAAGTGACTTAAGATTGTCTTTGACCTTTTCGTACAGTAAACAATGTGATATTTCAGCATAATGAACGTTTGGTAATAATGAACGTGTAAAGTTTAAACTCCTTTTAATAATTTTAATACACATATTTGTTCTTTTAATAGCTTGCTTGTAACCTTTCGTTCCATGTTTCAACAACAATAACCTTATTCAATAACAACAATATTCCCCAATTTAGTATTCAAACAATGAAACAACGTTGATATACGTCAGAAATACGATTAAGTTAAGTATTTGTGTGTGTGTGTGCACGTAAATTTAAATTGTATTGTTACCGTAAACAATCTTTTATGAATTAGGAAGTTTATGAAAGAAATAAAATAGCTTTTGAAAATCCACAAATAATTTTTGACACATGACAGACAAGAAATATTTTGAAAGAAACAACATCCACAAATAATCTTTGACACATGACAGACAAGAAATATTTTGAAAGAAACAACATCCACAAATAATCTTTGACACATGACAGACAAGAAATATTTTGAAAGAAACAACATCCACAAATAATCTTTGACACATGACAGACAAGAAATATTTTGAAAGAAACAACATCCACAAATAATCTTTGACACATGAGAGACAAGAAATATTTTGAAAGAAACAACATCCACAAATAATCTTTGACACATGACAGACAAGAAATATTTTGAAAGAAACAACATCCACAAATAATCTTTGACACATGACAGACAAGAAATATTTTGTAAGAA
>NW_013667198.1:58379-63446 GCF_000517525.1 Limulus polyphemus
AGCCGTCCTTAATCTCGAATTGTGTATCAGACGGAAGAAAATCAGTCAGAAGCAATCACCGCCTGAAGTGGCTACCCTTAGCCAGATATTTTGATTGAATGCTACTCTTGTAACACGTTCACAGTTGTAAGCGCGAAGTGTGCTTAGTAGCATCACGTCTGAAATCCAAGACCTTCCGATTTCCAGTTCGAGACTCTGACATTATTATTGTTTTGTCGAGAAAATTAAAGTATAATGTGTTTAATTAAACAGAGCAATGTACTGGCTTAGCCTGAATTAACGTTCATCCATTCCATCTGAAGATACCGCGACGAAAACAATACCCCACTAAGCCTAAAGCTTACTCGCACTGACTGGGAAATATAGTTGAGATTAACTGTGATTTTAAAATATCTATAAATAACTAGTCTCTGTCCTTCTATATAGAATTCCACCTATTCAAATCAGTTATCACTCAAAGTATTCAGTATAAACAGACCGAGGCACGTGTTACCACTAATCGAACAAGCTTACAGAATGTTACTGGTTTTGAATGTTATGAAATAATAAATCAATCAAATTGTGTTTCCTTGTTCCAAAACATCAGGGGAATAAAAGGAATTCGAACCCGCGACCCTCAGATTGCGAGTCGAGCGCCCTAATCACTAGGTCATGCCAGGCTCCAGGCCCGTTTGCTCTTTTCCGTTTATATAAAATATATGCTTATAAATCCTAGAATGTCTTATTTTTATGTTCTTTATAATTGGTCGAGGTTCAGGAATATATAGCTTTAGGAAGGTCTAGATTTGTCAAACTTCATATTTGCCATTTCTTAGACGTCTAGCCACCCAGTGGCACAGCGGTATGTCTGCGGACTTACAACGCTAGAAACCGGGTTTCGATACCCGTGGTGGGCAGAGCACAGATAGCCCATTGTGTAGCTTTGCGCTTAACTTCAAACAAACAATCAAACTTAGATGTCTAGTTTCTGGTATTTAATTTTTTCAAAACTATCTTAAGAATTCAAATTTTTTGGAAGGTCTGAATTGTTTAAAAAAAGTTAATTGTGTAGTACAAGAACTAGAGACAAGTCACACTATAATTGTGCAACATGTACCACACTAGAGACCGTCATATGATTGTTGTGCAATACAGTATTTGTTTGTTTGTTTGTTTATAATTAAGCACAAAGCTACACAATGGGCTGTCTGTGCTCTGCCCACTACGGGTATCGAAACCCGGTTTCTAGCGTTGTAAGTTCGCAGACATACCGCTGTGCCACTGGGGGGGGGGCGCAATACAGTAGCTACCACACGAGAGCCGTCATATGATTATTGTGCAATACAGTGTAGAGACCGTTACAAGATTATTGTGCAATGCAAAATCTTCCACACCAGTGATCGTCACGTGGACTGCCCTGCAACAAATAGGGAACACACCATTTGTTCTTTAATACATTCTACTTTACATCAGTGAGCGTCAACTGATGTTTTGTATAGCATTATGCCTATCACAAAAGGTCCTCTCGTAATTTTTTGAGTTTTTTTTTTCTCTTTATAACAGACGAACCCCGCCCGATATCGACCAGTAGCAGGTGTTAAAGATGACCTTAACTAAGAAACGTTGGAGCCAGGAGTGTCAAGTCGTTAGCATGCCGAATTGTGGATCCGAGGGCTGAAGATTTGTGTCCCGTTGCCGCTAACAAATATAATCACACTCAGCTCTTTGTGATGGTCAAATCACACTATTCCATTTTTAGTAGCTCAAGAGCTGGATGTGGGTGCTCTTGACTAGCTGCCTTATCTCTCTGGTCTAACAATTCAAAATTAGTGACGCAGATCACTCTTTAGTAGCTTCGCACGAAACAAACAAAGCCTCAGCTTTTATTTTACAAGTTGATAACTGAACAATAACCGGTAGAAGTATTAAAAGTAAAGATAAAATCAGAGTTCCACGAGTCAGAGTATTTCATCTAAGCGTGACAAGCAAGCTGCCATAAAGCAAAGAAACCATATTGTAGATGTGTGTATTGTTAGTTTCAGAAAAAAAAAATCAGATAGATGATAATTTAAAGCCCTTCAGAACCCACAATTTTTGAGATTCCACGTTACGTGAGTTTATTCAGAGTTCTCTAGAACCCAGGCAATGTCCGAGATGGCAAAATTTGTGTGTCTATTCAGAGATTCCCAGAATCCACGCACACTGTCCGGGATGGCACTGTATGTATACCATTTAAACATCTCTAGAACCAATGCAGTGTCCAAGATGGTACAGTAGGTATGTCCATTCAGAGCTTCCCAGAATCCACGCACACTGTCCGAGATGGCACTGTATGTATACCATTTAAACATCTCTAGAACCAATGCAGTGTCCAAGATGGTACAGTAGGTATGTCCATTCAGAGCTCCCCAGAATCCTTGCACAGTGTCAGATCATACTTCGAAATAAATGAATGATAATTATAGAAAAGTTGCTTTAAACTGTAGTACTATTATTTATACGCAAATAAGTGTAAAATATCGTTTTGTTTCTTTATCAGTAACTACCGCATTTATTTCTTAAAAAAGTTTTAGACAAAGTTCATATACAGTTGAATCTTAAATTATAACTGTCTACATTAGCAATAACACGTCTTTAAAACTATTACGTATTATGAATGGAACAACTTTTTATAACATTTTAAAAATACTCCTCCTGCAAACATCAACTTTCCGCATTACCCGTGTGAATGTCTTAGTTGAAAACGTGTTTGTTTGTTGTTAAGCATAAAGATACAAAATAGGCTGTCTGTGCAGTACTCGACATGGGTATCGAAACCTGATTTTGAGCGTTATAAGCCTCCATACTTGCCACTGAGAAGTGGGGTGGCTGAAAACTTGAAAAATCATAAGTTAAAAGGCTAAACGTTGACCAATGACCAGTTATGTAGATTTCTGTAAAAATGAAAGTAGGTTGAAGGGAAAAAAGTAATTATCTTTTGGAATGCTAAGTGATAACAAGATGCAAATAAACCGTGCAACGCAAATATTCTCCTTACACAACGCATATATAGTAATAGGTGCCTTATTTCATTTAGCTTAGGAATGACCTCGGTTTCAGTTTTATAAGAAATTTTCTGGAAACCGGTTATTAGTCTATAAAGTAGCTAAGAACACAGTAACATCTGTATTGTTAAATATCACCCACCCACCCCACTTTATATAAGCCCCCCAGTGGCTCAGCGGTAAGTCTCTGGACTTATACGTTAAAAACCGTGGTTCGATACCAGTGGTGGGCACTGCACAGATAGTCCATTGCGTAGCTTTGTGCTTAAATAAAAACAAACAAACTACACCTGTATAAACCGATGAATGATTTGAAATCCAGTTCTGTGTAATTATATTTTAATGATGTGGATACACCTACTATGGCTTATTCGTGTGACTTTAAGAGATTGTATTTACCGAGTTATTTCCCGTCACATTATCAGATGTTTTACAGATCATTGTGGCTTTTTTTTTTAAGAAGCTAATTAAGCTCCAGGGTTTAAAACACTAGAATTCGGGATTCGATTCTCGCAGTGGTTGTAGCACGGGTAGCCTGTTGTGCATGTTTGCAAGAATTAAAAGAAAACTAAAATAATTACATATTTTACTAAATTTTAGCTTAAAACAACAACAACAACGATATATTTTTAATTAATCTAAACAATGGTTCAGAACAATTACAAATTGAATTTAAATTATAGCTTGCAAGGTTTACAGTACTTCGCTTGTAAAGGACCAGTTAATTATTCAATAAAGAAAAAACATTGTTACTACTGTGTTGATAATCTGTTGCATTTTTACTTTTTTCTATATTTGAATTGCATATAATCCATGTTAAGCATGGTAGAGCATTACAGTTATAAACATGTGTCTTAAGTTTCAAAACAAATACAGAGAATGTGTCGTCAGTTATTTTTCCCCTGTCAGCGGTAAGTTTTCGGACTGACAATACTAACATTTGAGGTCTGACTCCCCGTGATGGACAGAGCGCAGGTAACCCATTGTGTAGCTTTGCGCTAAAAAATACAAGAACAACATCGTCAGTTATTATTAGTTTTAATTCAAAGTATCGAAGTTTTTTTATTTTAACACAGTAACAGGTCGATATTCCTTTTATTTTTGTCTGAAATGTAAGAAAATTATGAAACTATTGTTTGTTTCTTGAATTTCGCGCAAAGCTTCTCGAGGGTTATCTGCGTTAGCCGTCTCTAGTTGTGAAGACTAAAGTGAAGGCAGCTATTCAGCACTACCCACAGCTAATTCTTGGACCACTATATCAACGAATAATGTGATTTACCTTCACCTTATAACGACCACATGGCTGAAAGGACGAGAATGTTCGGCGACACGTTTCGATTCCGCGACACGCATCTTACGAGTCTAGCGCCCCAACCACAAGGACATGCCAGATCGACAATATTAAAGCAACATTATAATATAATCCATTTCAAAAATTCGTGTTTGTCCCCAGGGAAGCTATAAAGGGACTCTATATTCATTGTGGTTATCAGCAAGCGGACTCAGAAGTGTGAGAGGTGACTAACCAGTTTTTCTCATATCTTTAATATATTTCTAAATCCTCTTTTCGTTGGTTAATACATTTTCTGGATTTTAATTCTTTGTATTTTAAGAACACGAGACGAGCTGGAACTCGGGACGGGGGTCGTGAGATTTGAGAGTAGCGGGGAATTAACCCCAGAACTTTCATAAGATTTTACTGTATAGTCATTGATAATAGACATTGTATATTTTAACCTAAACAATTTCACCACGAAAATAATCCGTCTCGCTGTTACTTTGGTGGAACTTCTCCTCGTCATTTGTTACAGAGTTTCAGACGAGGACCGATAGACAGCTGTCAACAAGCTACTGTCGTCACTGATACAAAAACTATATTTGATGTAACATCTGTTGTTATGGCACTAATGCTGCTACAAATCTTTTATTTGACTATTGTGCTTCAAAATGATTTATTAAACCTCCTTACGTACATAATACTTGAAAATGACGCTATTATGAACAGTTCCTATTAAACTTTTTTTTTGGATTGGAATTTCAGATT
>NW_013667198.1:64065-68490 GCF_000517525.1 Limulus polyphemus
ACCCGTGGAGGGCAGAGCACAGATAGCTCATTGTATGGCTTTGTGCTTAACTTTAAACAAGCACTTTATATTTTTGACTGTCAACACTGACAGTAGGCATTTGGCCAGGTGGTTAGGGCGCTCGACTAGCAATCTGAGGGTCGTGGGTTCGAATCCCCGTCACACCCAACATATAGGAGTGAGGTAGTAACAAAATTTTACTGGTACATTTGTAAATCGATATATAGTCTTAAAGAAATAATTTATGTTAAAAAAACCTTTCAGTGATACACATTGGACAGGAAAATAGTTCTGGTTAAATCTTTCATGGTCCTAGCCTTTCTTAAAAAAAACACTCTTTAATTCTTGATTTTAGTTTGCGAACAGTGGATTCTCGGGTCCACAGCCCGACACGCTAACAACTTGTCAAGACGAAACAAGGTTAAAGATAAACGTGGTGATGGCAAAACCTTTATTTTGATAAGTGTTAAGCCAAACCTTATTCAAAACACGTTGTATGTGATACATATTAACATAATTGTCCATAAAACGGCGATATCGTTGTGAAAGTTAAAGATTTACTCTCAGTACTTTATATGCAAATATTAGTGTTATTTGAGTCACGTGAAGAAATATGGCTGCTAAATATATGAAAAACAAAGACCTTTATTCGAATCGAAAAGAAATATCCGATTTTTCCCATCCCTCTACTTTCACACATCCCCCACCACCAAAGATATGACAATAGAATGACTTTGTATACCTTTCTTATTGCCTGAAATTGATTTTCTCCTGCTCTATAGGAACCTTTGGTGGTTTCTCGGATGACATTAATATTACGCGACACTAATACCCTTAAAATAACACAAGTTTTTGGAACATCATAATATTCTGTTCCTTCATTTTAAGGCTTTTAATCCAGCGTAAAAATCTACTAATTTACTAAAATTTACTAAATTACAATGCTAAAATCTAGGGTTCGCGCATATAGTCCATTATGTAGCTTTGGTCTAAAACATAGACAAGGAAACAAATGAATCGAATAAAACTCTAGTCGCCAAAGAATATTATAAACAAATGATAATATTTTAAAGCAATATGTAAGATAACAGGGATTTATTTCATTCGGTTGAATTCAAAAAGTTGTTGTTTTAATTGAAATATTAACATTGTACTCTTGTTGTGATTATTGGTGAGAACATGCTTTTTTCTTTTGTCTCTGGATGTGCATTTCGAAGAAAAGTTAGTAAGCTGAGCAGTCTTTTATATCAATCCATCTACTTTCCCATTTTAGATGGTTTCTTAGACTACACATAATAAACGAATGTAATAGCTGGTGAAGTTTTCTAACGTTAAAAACCATCCCTTGAACAGAGAAGTTGGTTGGAAAAAGCCAGCAATATATTATATTCATTGTTTTATTTATCAAACTTAAGAGTTTAACTGGCATATCACATCACTTTCAAAGCTCAAAATTGATAGGCGGAGGAACAAGTTAGTATAAGTTGACAGTTTTTAGGCTTACATAAACACTTTGTGATCGCATTTTACCAAGCATATTTAGTAGCTACTCCATTTGAAGTCCATTTTTTTGGGGGAGTCGTACCTTGAACATATTTACGTTTGTTGTCAACACTGATATAAAGGTGTCGTACCTTGAACATATTTATGTTTGTTGTCAACACTGATATAAAGGTGTCGTACCTTGAACATATTTATGTTTGTTGTCAACACTGATATAAAGGTGTCGTACCTTGAACATATTTATGTTTGTTGTCAACACTGATATAAAGGTAGCGGCAGTATTATTGCTCTTTCTCTTTATGCTTTGGTTTGTTGTCAGGAAGAAAAAATTAAATTTGAATATTGGTTATTAAATGCAACGTGATGTGCTACAGCAATACATTCTACAATTACATCATTGTAACCTTCCCTTAACACAGCGTAACTTGAAGTAAACAAATCACTAGCCTTATCAATATTATAGCATGTTGCAGGCCTACTGTTGTATCCCATATTGTAAGTACTGTCTGCAGAAAACAACTTGAAACTTTGGTTTTAATCCAAACCGATTTTTAACAGCTGCCAACATTTTGTAAGGAATACTAAAGTAAAAAGAGAGAGAGGAAGAAAAAAAAAAGCAAACGCAATACTTCGATGCAAGTGTGTGCGTTTGTTATACAGACTCGAGAAAGAAACGTGCTATTTCATATAATTCCCGCATTTTCCAAACTGTTAACAGACAAAACGGCAGAATTACTAACAAGAGACAACAGAAGCAGACACCGTTGGAAATGTGGGCACAACAAAAGCTGCTATTGTGTGGCGCGGAGTTCGTCTATTTCGTCTTTGAATAGAACTCCTTCATGCAATCTTTCGGGCCGTCGTTTACTGAATAAGCGTGTTGAGCTCTAGCTGTAGGCTCCCACTGCAGTTAGTGTTAGCTCCAAATAACCACATGCTGGCTTTGCTTGTTCTACTTCCGCCATGAAAATCTCTATTTAATTCACACACAATTGCTTCCATCAAGTGCTTCAAAAACGATTACGCAAAATCATTGCAAATACAGAGGCATGAAGATGTAGCTTTTATTGTTTTTGATACATTGATCATACTTAGTTGTTGCATTCAAGTGTATCAGTTTTATTGTGCATACTTATCTATATTTGTTGTTACATAACAAATATTTCGATCTGTTTAATATATTATTATTTCTTGTATAATACCGGGCGTGGCCTATTTCTTAGTGTGCTGGACTGTAACTCCGAGGAATCATGGTTCTCTTCCCGTTGTGACAAAATTACGCTCTGCAACTTGGAGTCGTGGGTGCATTATAAGAGAGACAGTCATCACACTGTTGGATAAGAGTGACCTAAGAGTTGACGAAGGGTGCTGTTGAGTAACAGTTTTCTTTCTAGCCTATCAGCACAAAATTAGGGGTGGCTATACACATATTGTCTTGTGTAGCATTGCACGAAAACTCTGAAAAATATTTTGTTGCCGAACGAAGACAAAAGGAGTCCTTTTTAGCATTATTTTTCATTTATACGTAACATAAACGAGAGCCATCATTGAACATTCATCATCTGAAATTTATGCTAAAGCAAAAGTTTCAATATCTTTATGTTTAGTTTGCAGCTTACATAATGCAACAGGAAGTTTTATTCACAATTAACGACAGATTCGATGATTTTTACGCAAATATGAATAGAGTAAGATTTTTATGAGCTTCTATTAAGTTGACATTTCACGAGTGGCAACATTTTCTGGCGTCATAAAGCACGAGCAAATGGCAACCTAAATAACAAAAGTTCCATGAATTACAAACTATTATACTATTATCAGATGCCCGTTGAAACAATTCAACGGTAATTTACCTAAAAATAGTGATGAATAAATATAAAATTTGCAGTCAACCCAATCTCTCGGATCAGAGCATTTATGCAATATGATTGTCTAGTGGGCCGTTTAAAGCCGTATTTTGTCATTCCATGCGTTATTTTAATAAGGAAAATTGTACTGTGTTTGTTTTTAAGCAAATGAGACTACTACAATGCATTGTTGGCAAAAATGTTTTGGTTTCGATGCAATGGGTGCATCCAGCAGGATAGAGCGCTAAGTAGTCGCGGATATTTTTTTTCTTCTGCTGGATGACACTGTTCCTTGTCATTTTACTGAGTGCAAGAAAAGATCGCTACCGAAATGAACGTTTTTAGACAGTTGTCATTTCTATAATAGTTGTCAAAGAGGAGATATTTAATTCAAAGAAATTTATTTGACATGGTACAACAAAATCATGCATGTATATAATACTGATATAAAAAAAACAAAAAAAAACGAATAATAAAAATACAGTATAGTCCCGTTATAACGTGATCGTTGGGGTCCATAAAATGTCATCGCGAAACAAGCGGGGTCGCGCTAAATCGGGGTTCAAGAAAATCACTGTTCAAACTGACCCAATGTTGACCTAGCATCCTAAAACACCTCTATTTTCGCCCTCTTTGACAAGTTTTTTACACGTTCCCTTTCTAGCAAGTAAATTACCTCTGAATTAATGAATTTTGTGAATGAATCGTTGTTGCTACAGTAGAAATTAAAACACAAATTATTTTTAGTAGGCTTTTTAATAAACAAAACAACAAACAAAAACATTCAAGAATACTAGCAATCATCATTTACAGTTTATTTCTTAAAAAAACTGATCGAGTGTTCCTTGCTTGAATGTAGCAAGTCTCTGGCTGCGAGTGAAATCTAGAATGCTTCTGAGTTAGAGGAATTTTATGTGGTCCACCTCTTGAGTCTCCAGCCAAAGGAGGCTAGCCTCGAGGTGTTCAATGGCTTCAGACACTTTTGGAGGTGGTACTAGAGGCTCTTCATTATCTTCTTCTTGTGGCTCGAGAACCGATACACTTGCCTCCGTCGGTGCTATAGTTGCGTTACGGA
>NW_013667198.1:69451-81674 GCF_000517525.1 Limulus polyphemus
TGGTTACGAGGTCGGTCCCAAGGACCGAGCCTGTGTCGTAAACTTTTAATGACCCATTGGGTTATATCCGAATTCGCGTAACATCGGGGTTTCACTGTATATACTTAAACACTTTCCTCTTTTTATGAATTTTTTGTTTTCTGTTCATGTTCCTCTCTTCGAAATATTTCTTTCAATCAGACAACAGAAGAAGTCCAGTTTTTTCGTGAAATTCCCCCATAAAAAGAAATATCATTGTTTCTAATCAGTTTTGTTTTTACTCAGATTGATCTTTTAGCACATACGAAGACTGACGGACCGATGTTGATATCAATATGAAATTTTAAGAATTGTAAAAAAATAAATAATTTTCCCGTAGTGCACTCTTGAAAAAAAGAATTTTGAAATATATAATTTTTTCTACGATTAACGGTTCAGGAGATACAGAGCGTGACAGACATTTGGTTATTATATATATATATACTAATCGCGACCCGCAAAACATTTGCAGTCAACCCGTCTATTGTTGCTCCCAGTTTCACAATAAATATAGAGTGGCAATGCCCTTAATTAATTCAATATCTAAACTTTATATAACTTTTAAAGAAAAGTTTTTGTAATTAAGCACAAAGCTACACAATGGGCTATCTGTGCTCTGCCCACCACGGGTACCGAAATCAGGATTCTACCGTTGTAAGTCCGCAAACATACCGCTGTGCCACTGGGGGGGGGGGGGCTAATATGTTTTAATAACAATGTGAAACATTTTACTATCAACAGGGTGACTTTTTCTCAATTGGGAAAAAACAACAGTAAAAATCATTAAACGTTTCTTTATCGTCACAAAATCTAACCTCTAAAAGTGGTGGTATGAGTGTGGTTACAGTGTCGGTTTGCGAGTCAAATGCTCCAGGGTTCGAGGCGCAATGTCACTGACTCAAACATGCTTCACATTTTTAGCTGTGGCGCGTTAGAAAAGCGACAATCAATCTTTTTATAAATCGTTTCCAGGAGCCGAACAGAACCCCGATACAATGTATGCTGTTGATTAGTAGTTCAACATTACAGTCTTTTATATCTACCTCTGATCTGGCGTTTAGTCCACGTGTTGTATTGTCGTTTAAAAAATACACGCAGTTCTGTGAAAGGTAGGACCGAATGTTTTATTTTACGATAATAATAAAAATGATCATTATTGCTTGTTTTAAAACTAAAGAAACAAGACAAAATACAGTAATACAATTATTAAGTTAACGAACGTTTTTTTCATATTCATTAATTTAGTGGTTCTACGAATAGATTGTTTTGTCTAACAATATTTATTTATTAATAGGAGGGACAAAAATCTCGCTTATATTAGTCCAGGATTTCTCCTGTGTAAATTATTTGTTGACTTTTTTTGTTTCATGTATATTGATGTATACTGTGTGTATGCACAATACAGCTCCGCTGATGTATTAATCATGACAAAGAACTGAAAAAAACAACAAAAAAGAATGGGCATGTATATGTAATAAGAGTGCATATTTTGTTACTATTATGAGGCGTATGTGTCTGGCTTTTGAGGTTCCATGTAGAGCTGCGTCATGCACTTAATATAACATGAACAAGAAGCTTTATAGGGTGCCACATTAATAAACACAATCAATCTATAGTCATGCAGCAGTCTTGTATAACAGCACGTGTACACGGGACCACCATGTACACTAAGCGTTAGTCGTAAAATTACGCTGCCACTGATCACAAAGAACTCTTTTCAAGCTATTGTTTCCCTGCCACAAAAGATATTGGATTCTAACTATGACAGACCTTACCTGCAAACTAGGTTTAGCCTGGCGCCACATGCAGGTGCACGTTTTCTTTTGGTGTTTGTTATGGGTTGGTTTGCTCAAGCCAGTTGTGTAAAAAAAAAAAAAAAAAAAAAAAAAACATAGAGAGAGAAAGAGAGCGTAAAAACAACAACATTGAATCAGTTATCAACGTTTACAAAGTCTATCTAAATAAACATTTGCAATATAGAATGAAGGTTTGGGACAAATAGAAATATTATTAGTAAATATTTACTTGCAATAATATCAAATGTTCAATGCAGTTTTTGATTAAGTTATGTATTTATACTTCTGCTTGGATTGCTGCTATAGTGACATCCACGAATGGTACTGTCTCATCCATTTATCATGCGAGTTAGCCATTTATTATGAGACTTGTATTTTTTCTAATTCCAGAAAATACAAAAATCACAGTCAGAAATATGTGAATATTAAGTAATCCCTCTTATTCAAGTTCAATAACGACTATTTCAAGTCAAATTACCTTTGCACGATGTGATGTTTATTTTTTCGAGCACGTGTTTCGCATGCAGGCAAGACTTTTTGATATCATCAGGACATCACAAAAAAGAGCATGCATCATCGTCACGTTAAAGTAGCCTCCAAACGAACGTAGGGCCTGGGATGCCTTGTGGTTAGGGCACTCGATTCGCTATCTGCAGGTCATGGGATCGAATCCTGTTACCGAACATGCTCGCTCTTTAAATACTAGTGGAGGGTGGGTGTTATAATGCAGGTCAATCCCACTTTTCGTTGGCAAAGAGTAGTCCAAGAATTGGCGGTAGGTGGTGTTGACTAGCTGCCTTCCCTATAGTCTATCACTTCAAAATAAGGACGATCAGCGCAAATACCCCTTGAGTAGATTTGCGCGAAATTCAACAAAATAAGCAAACCAAACGAAAGTCCTCTGGTGGCTCATCGGTAAACTTGAGGGCTATAATGTTAAAAGTAGGGGTTTGATCTCCGCAGCGGACACATCACAGATAGTCAGTTTTACAGCTTTAGGCTAAAATACATCACACCAACGAAATCATATTATATTTCAGCATTCGAGCACCTTGAGAATTTAGAGAACAGCAGACTGAAAATACGTCACCAGTAATACCCAATCCTTACTACAAATATCTTCCCTGATTCCATACAAAAGTGACGTATATTGTTCGAAATATTTTCGAAATTAGCATAACATCTGAAGTACTAATAACGATTACATAAAAAAACATTTCTTTCAAAATGGTTTTATTACAACCGAGATTCTGAACATAAGAAAATGAAGCTCTCTATAAATCTTTTAACATCAACTTTACATTAAATCCTTTATTTGTACAACATGACTTTCAATGAAAATATGATATACAGCTTTAATAAAGTGTAAGTATAATTCCGTAAAATAAACATTTCTCTTTACGCGTTTATGTGAATATAACTGAAAAATTCTAAGTCAGCGTGTCTCGCTTAGTAATAAGCAATATTGAAAGTTAGCATTAGTTGCTTCTAACAGACCTGGCGGTTATCTCATATTAAACCGTCTGCACGTGAATCTTCATGAAACGTAGTAAATAGCTGGTGTTTTAAGGTTATTTCACTGGTCTTAGTAATTGTTTTTCTTTTCTTACACACTGAATCCCTTTTATTCGTATTAAAATGTACACGATATTTGGCGTGCTCGAGAAAACATGATCCAATCAAGCTCCAGGTAACTAGATACACGGATCTTTAAAAATGTAATACACGTTCCCACTTGACTCCATTGTGTTCCAAGATCTTGTCTCCCACTTTGATTCCACTGCGTTCCAAGATCTTAATACTTGTAATAAACGTCTCCCAGTTGACTCCATTGCGTTCCAAGAAAGTGTCAATACGCAACAAAACTCAGCAAATAGGTTAAAGTACACGTGGATCGAGTTATATAGTTCACATCCTTAGAATCTCGTATACGAAACTAAACTGAACCATGATGTAATATCAAACAAGTTTAAAAAAGCATTTGGGAAACTTAGAATGAAAGAAATAACTTACATCAAGTGGTTATTATATATTTAGGCTACTAGGTGGCAGTATGATGCTATGCTAAACTGAGAATATTCCATTTAACTTACGAGGGTATGACTCAGTAAATTAATTCGAATTCATTTTGAATTAATATTCCAATCTTTATAGTGTAAAGAAAGGAATCAAACGATTTTAAAGCACTAAACCAAAATTGTTTTCGTTTTAAATAGGAAAACACCAGGTTGAGAGCTAAGAATAAATATACAATAATAAAAAGTTTAATAAGAGTCCAAAGGTTAATTTTTTCTTCTTTAAATTATCTTCTGCTATGAAAAATTACAATTATATACGTTGGAAAGACAATTGAAGTGTATATATATCTGAGGCTATGTGACATCCCATCTAGACTTGATACTCTGGCTGCTTTGTTCACCTTGTGCAGGAAGGTATTGAAACATGAAATATATTTATTTTATCTTGAATAATAAGTTCCATAACGAAGTTAGCCGACAACTGCAGTTTTGAGCTAGGCCATTTCTCATAAAACTTGTTAGGTCAATCATACAAAATGATATCTAAAGGAACTGATATATTTTGGTGTACATTTTATTTAGATTCGCACGTAAGATGTATTTATTTGTATCCTACGGAAAATATCGAGTGTAAAACTTACGTGTTAAATGAATTGTATAAACAAATATCAAGTATAACATTTAGGACTACCAATACAGTTGTCGAATGGTTATTTTTTTAATTAGTTCCAAGCAAACATAACTTTCCCATAGTGTAATATATAATGTAAATATTAAACTTATAATAATTTCTAAGGTCTAAAGTATGCTATCACTATAAGCGTTTGATGCAGCCGTATGGAAAATAAAGCAAAACATAATAATACTATAATTTTATAGTATTTTTATGATGTAACTAAAAGATTCGATAGGATGTGAACCTAAATTTAAATTGTAGAACGTTTCAGGTATTTTAGTTTTAAAAATGTGTTCAATCTTTGTCTTGGTCTAAAAGACTATAAATGTTTATAAGAGGTATCTACAGATGGCGCTAAGATACATGTTTAGGAATTATTATTAGAGTTGTTCACTAACATTTCCTAGGAGCTCAATTGTGATAATTTAACAGGTTTGTATGGAGAAGATGTCCACCATTGGCAGCATTTCAAACAGCTAAAATTGATACAAAAATATAATCAATCAAGTTTGTCTGTTAAAAACATATATGAAAATCTTTCTCAGAAATGCTATAAATACAGTTCACCTTTTTTCTAATGTAATAAAATTACTACGCCTCACCTTGTGACAAATCCAAAAAATTCCTGGCAGAATTTAACAACTAGTCTTTTTATTAGGATCCATTTACGTACATCTGTATATCACATTCAATTTACTTTATATATATATATATATATATATATAAAATAGACCACTTTTGTGATCGAACAGGCAGTTGTTTGAGTCTTATAAATGCAGAGATGTAGTCATGTCATGGTTTGTCTGCGAGGCAGTGGGTAATAGAAAAGATGTGTTATTTTAAAGGAGCATGATAGCTGATGCTGTCTATCAAAGACAGTTTATTTAACTGTCTGCTCAAAGATTCTTGTCATCAGAACCTATTAACATTGGCAATCGAAACGAAATACGCCTGTCACTAGGAAAAGACATGACCGCCAACTACTGGTGAATTACGGGGAAGGGGATAAAGGAATAAGCTTATAAAATGCGACGGGCGTCAGAATGTGTTCCAATTGACCAATTTCTCCAACAATGATAAGATTTTAGACTACTTCCAGTAGTACAATGCGGACATTACAAAACTAGTCATGCGGCAACCAACAATTACTTTAAAATTATTTTATTTTATATATATATGCCCCCCAGTGGCACAGCGGTATATCTGCGGACTTACAACGCTAGAATCCGGGTTTCGATACCAGTGGTGGGCAGAGCACGGATAGCCCATTGTGTAGCTTTGTGCTTAATTACAAACAAACAAACAATCTTATATATATCTATATATATATATATATAAGAAGGAAAGGCCGGCTTTAATAGTGCTTAGATAACAACCGCGGAAAGTGCTTAACTGGAAAACTGATGTGGTCTGATGAATCGCGTTTCGTCCTTTCCTACGCTGAAAGTACTGGTAAAATAGTGGTCAAACCTCATGAGACTTCAACTCACTTGTGTTATTTTCACATGTCCAGCTGCTAGAGGTGGAGTAATGACTATGGTTTAAGGAATATGGTCCTTTGGTTATTTTCATAAGCCGAAAAACACCTACGTTGTTGCCGATCATGTACAACGCACAATGTTAGATTTTCAACCCGATGAACGAGGTTCTTCCAAGACGATAATGCAACATCGCGATCATATTGTCTAAAATAGACTCAAGAAGCACTAATCTTCTTTGGTTAGCACCGTCATCAGATCACAGTTTGACTGAACGTCTTGGATGAACTTGAAATAACTGCCGTACTCGTCTTTCGACATGTGTGAAATATTTGCATGTCGCATTTATCGACAAATGGGTTACAATCCAACGAGACACCTTTCGGAATTTTGTCGAATCAATGTTATCATCGCAGCGATAGGTGGCCAAATCAGGTTTTTAGCGTTGTGAGTCCGCAGACATACCGCTGTGCCACTGGGGGGGGGGGGGCATATTAGGTAGGTAGTAATAATAATGTGGCTAATTAGCGTAAATAAAGTAATTATCTGTGGTATGAAAAAATAAAAAAAAGGACGTACATATATGCTTTTAAAAGTTCAAAGCATGTTTATGCTCCCGATAAAACTAATCATGATTCTAAATATAACGCTAGAAACTCGATTAAAAACCATCATCAGCTACGAACATTAATAATTCTATCAGAGCAGGCTATGTACATAGAGCGAAAGTACTAATCAACCTGGTATCCACTGACAACAACAGTCAACAGCTGTAATAAGATATGCATATAGATAGGTGTTAACCTGCATCAGTTGCCCCCCCCCCCTCTCCAACTTATCGGTAAATCTGATCTCTTATAACGCTGAAGACCGAGTTTCGATTCTCGTGGTGGGCACAGCACCGATAGCCCATTATGTAGCTTTGCGCTTAACAACATACAAACAAACAAATCCACCTCAGTTATGAGGTTGTACTTCCACTCATCTCATTAGAGATTTCCAGCCTTATACAGCTAGAAAATTCGGGTACGAAACCCTTACGTTACGTAGAAGATGACGAAATAAGACTACTATAAGATATACTTTTAGAAAAATTTGTAGCAACGAATTCAGTATCGTAGACCAACATCAAACAGCAAGTAATCTAAATGATAATAATAATGATATCATAAAAGTTCAGTTAAGTGATTTCAATTACTTTAAACTTTCAGCATTTCTTTGAGATAGGCTTCATAACAACTAGATGTCGCCTTCTTCCGATATGTGCAAGTTGTATAAATAAACAGTGACGTATGTTGACATAGGCGTACGTATACGAGCTGTTGCCCTTATTTTTTTAAAATAAGAACTAAAATCCGAAATAAAACTTTGCAACTAGCATAAAGAAGAGGATATATGATTGATTACTAAACACTTCTGAATTATCCTGTTCCATTTCCTTGATTTAAATACAAATGCACGAGAGAACTTTGAACCATTGTAGTCAATAAACTTGTTTAGTTTATTCATCTTGTTTCGAATATATTTTCTCAATTGTTTTTTCTCTCTTTACAATTATTCTACAAGGAAGGAATTCTGTTACGTTTAATTTATATGAATTCTTTCCCAACGCATAAAAATGCTAAATGCATACATGAACATTAAATCCACATTTCTTACAAGCGTCTTCTCAATTTCAAACAAGCAAATCAAACAAAAAAAAAATAAATAAATAAAAAATAACTGCTTGATATCCAACGAACAAAGTAGGCGGAGAAGAAATTAATTCTAATTTTGTCAACACATTAGAGTCATGACCTTAACTAAGTTACAAAAAATGCATAAATGCGTAGTTTTATTTCTAGTTAAATAGAATAATTTACTCAAGGAGTTTATATTTTAAAATAAATATACAAAAACCGTACGGAGTGAATTGGTTAAACAATGGAAGAACTGTCAGAATCAAGTCTATAGAAACCGCAC
Source organism: Limulus polyphemus (assembly GCF_000517525.1). NCBI lineage: Eukaryota > Metazoa > Arthropoda > Merostomata > Xiphosura > Limulidae > Limulus > Limulus polyphemus. The sequence goes on from NW_013667198.1 coordinate 77,400, forward strand.
GGATTGAATCGGTTAAACAATGTAACAATTGCTAGGATCAAGCCTGTAGAAACTTTACGAATCGGTTAAACAATGTAACAATTGCTAGGATGAAGCCTATAGAAACTTTACGAATCGGTTAAACAATGGAACAACTGTCAGGATCAAGCCTATAGAAACTTTACGAATCGGTTAAACACTGTAACAGTTGTCACGATCAAGCCTATAGATTGAATCGGTTGAACAATGGAACAACTGTCCGGATCAAGCCTATAGAAACTTTACGGATTAAATCGGTTAAACAATGTAACAATTGTCATGATCAAGCCTGTAGATTGAATCGGTTAAACAATGTAACAATTGTCATGATCAAGCCTGTAGATTGAATCGGTTAAACAATGTAACAATTGTCATGATCAAGCCAATATTCTTAGTAAATTAATTTAATCGTCTGTAAACGTTTTTAGCAACTGAGGAAGAATCCCAGACTACCTCGAATGAATTCAAGATCAAGTTAGATTCTCTTATATATTTTACCTGGGAAGCATTAAGTGGTCTGAAAGAAATTGAACGAATCGAGTGACAAACTTTATTATTACAGTAAATGTTACTTCGAAATAACTGAACGATTCTACTTTTTCAGAAGGGAAGACCAAGAGAGAAATTGAACGAATCGAGTGACAAACTTTATTATTACAGTAAATGTTACTTCGAAATAACTGAACGATTCTACTTTTTCAGAAGGGAAGACCAAGAGAGAAATTGAACGATTGGAAGAGAAATTATATCTTTCTTTTTTTCGTAAATGTTACTTGGAAAGCATCAGTAGCAAAAATATTAAGGAATCTTTTTTTTTTTCTGTATATGCAAATATATATTTCGATGAATGAGAGAACTATTGGCCAAAACTCTATACAACAGAAACAAAACTGTGAAACGTTTTTTTTTTTCGCTTGAGTAAGGTTTCTTTACCATTGACTGACTACGAAATTAATATTCGGAAACATCAGGATGTTAAACTGGAAATTTTCGGCAACGTACCTGACATTTAAATAGGAGTACTTAGAGGAAAACAAAGGAGCAACCTTGAAATTACAACTTTGCACGAATGCGATTTAGAGTCAGTTTTTATAATACTGTAGTTTACATACCCAATTGTTAAACATTTATTTGATTTTGACCTGTTGCAATTATTTCTTTCCCCTTAACATCGCGTTTATTCATCCAGTTTCGGAGGATGGTAAAGAAATGTTTATTTGAAAAGGACTTTTTTCCCAACATGATTTTCATTATATTAAAAGGTTAAAATTTAGGGAACTTGTGTATGTATTTGAAACATTAAAATCCACAAACGAACAACGTTTTATAGTACACAATTAAAATCTTTATTTAAACCGATCAACGGTGGTAAAAATCATTCTACATGTTTCAACGTGTTGAAGATGACTTGAAATCACACTGAAACATGTAGAGTGACTTTTACAACCGTTGATCGGTTTAGATAAAGATTTTAATTGTGTATTATAAAACGTTGTTCGTTTGTGGATTTTAATGCTACATGTTCACCTTCGATGGTCAACAAAACTTTAAATTACAAGCTTACACTTTGATGTTAAATTGCAGTGTATAAAAACTTAAAAATTCTGGTATGTCACTTATGTAAAGAAAAAGAACCGGTCTCATAATTAAAGTGTTTAAACTCTTTTAATACTAAGTTCTAGAATAAATAATTTGTGTTAGAGGCTTAATACAAGAGATTAGGTTCAACAAAGTATTAATCTTGTCAAACCTCGTGAGAAATTATTAGGATTATGACCAAAAACACAGTTTACAAAACGGTATCAAAATAATCTCTCGGTGACTCAGTTGTAAGTTTGAGTGGTTATACGCTAAAAATCGGGTTTCGATACTCGCGGTAGGCACAACACAAATAGCCCATTGTGTAACATTGTGCTTATTAACAAACAAAAACAATCCAAGTAATAAATTAGTGGAATTTAATCATAGAAAATTTCAAGTTCTGTTATTGTTTTATATGACAAGTTTATTTTCATCATAATTCATCTTAATTTGAACTAGCAATAATTCTATATAGTCTTTCGAGCCACACTGAATTCTATAACAACTGTATATATGTACATATTGTTTGCTACGAATATCATATTAATTTCGTATTCATCATTAATAATTCAGTTCTATTTGCCTGTGAAAATGAACAATTACAGCACGTATTACAAACAGATTCTCTACTTCAGCTGACATTGTTAATTTTTGTTTAAAAATTTTAACCTTTCTTCAAGTGAAAGTGAATTTTTGGAGAAAATTAAAAAAACAATCACATTCTAGTAAAATTTAGTTTTATACCCTAGATATTCTCTTGATATATCGAATAATATATTGGAAACACCAATTTAAAATAATTTTATAATACATACTTTAATATTTAACTACACAGGAAATTACGTGGACTAAATGAATATTTAATTGAAATTATATCGAAATTACAGGACGAAATTACACTTATTGGCATAAACTATGTGTCAGTAAATTGCAAGTATTAAAACTACGAAATCAAATATTTGAATATTGACAAAATAATACGAATGCTTCGGCCCAGAAGTCCACCTTTACAGATTTTTTAAACAGAATGAACCTGTTCAGCTAATGTCGTAATGATGATCGATTTCTGCGTGCAACATTTAGAGTCTGCTGTTTGCCGCATGTTTACAACAGAAACTCTGCACATCTCTTAGCAATACTTCTAATGAGTTGAGTTTCATGTAAGTCTTCATGCTGAAATTTATTAATCGGAGAGTGCTCAGAAATGAAGATGCTTTACAACAGACTGTAGTCCACCCTCTCAACACATTTAATATTTATTGCATTTTTATTTCTTAACATGTTTAACCTGAAAGCTTTCTCTACATAATTTTTATATGTTCAGTTTGTTTGTAGTTATGTACAAAGCTACACAATGGGTTATATGTGCTTTGCCCACCACGAGTATCGAAACCCTGTTTCTAGCGTTGTAAGTCCGCAGACATGCCGCTGTGCCACTGGGGGGCCTCACCAGATAGCTGACTAAAACATCTTCATTACAACATATCCAGAAATTTAGCATAATGTTATTTTGATACCTTCTGAAATCTGCCGTATCAAAATAGTAAAGTATCCCTTCCCATTTATTTTCTAACTGATCTGGCTCTTCTTGCGAGAAATCTCTCAAAGTTCTATGTATGGATCTAAACTCATAAATTGAACTGACCAAAGAAGAACCCATATTCCTGCAGTTCCTTCTCACTATAACAACAGAGACAAATTAAATTGTAACGAGTTATGATTACTGTTCCCTCACCTAGCTGTGATGCAAGAAACAAATTGCTCTACTTGGTCCCTTAAAAATGTTAATGTATTAGAAAGACTTTCATTCCGTGCAGTTTCTCCAGTATCATATAGAACTATATTAGCTTTGTGATACTACTTCCAGGGTTGTCTCCACACTCTGACATTATTACCTGAGATAAAACCTAGACTCATCTACGAGAAGTACTAACGTCCAGTATTGGATAGTCCAAGCTAGGTAGTCTCGAGTCCATTTTGGATGTTTTTTCGTGATGTAGGGTCAATAATACCTTAATACAGGCTTTCCATGACAAACCAGCCTTCTTGAATATAATATGGATAGTTTGTTTGATATAAAACTCTAGATAACTTTGGAAGACCAAAAGAGACTCTCTATGTTTGGTATGGTCAAAAACAGTCTTGTACTGGGTGTATCAACTCCATGAATTCGTTGCGACTTCTAAGCATTAGAAACAACACCTAAGGAAGCAGCAAAATAGCAATGAGATAGTTCAGCTTGTAGCAGCATACCGGGGCCACATTAGAATTCCTCCACACTTCAATCTCTTCTGACAGGTGTGAATAATGGAACACACAAAACAACAACAACTAAGAGCAATAAAAAAATAAGCCAATGGCATAGAACGTCCCATTTGACAAAAAATAAATTTATTGAAAGAACATGTATTATATTATATAAGTGATAATAAGCAATAAACTAAAAATTATACTAATTCACTACACAAAACTAAATGCAAAGATACAATGAAAGTCCCTATCGATGTCTGATGATAGTTTGGTCTTTGCCCTAGTTCTGGTTGAAGTAGTTTTATGGCCAAATACTTCAAAATCTGTAACATTCTTTCCTTCCATCTATGAAGTATTAGATCGTCAAGAAATTAATGTCGCTTTTTTAGATGAAAAAACCCGAACAACTTATATATCAAAACAAAA
>NW_013667198.1:82656-100409 GCF_000517525.1 Limulus polyphemus
ATCGTTGACACTTACGAATCTTCAAACATTTCCATAAACTTCTTTGATATTCTTTGTGGCTACAGAGACGTTGTTTCCCTTGTATTCAAACAGCATTACATTCCGAATGTGGGTCTCGTCGTATGCTATCACTATAAGGAATTAGAGGGGAAGGGAATTTGAATTGTGCGCAAAGCTACACGAGGGCTATCTGCGCTAGCCGTCCCTAATTTAGCAGTGCAAGACTAGAGGGAAGGCAGCTAGTCATCACCACCCACCGCCAACTCTTGAGCTACTCTTTTACCAACGAATAGTGGGATTGACCGTCACTTTATAACGCCCCCACGGCTGAAAGGGCTAGCATGTTTGGTGGGACGGGGATTCGAACCCACGACCCTCAGATTACGAGTCGAGCGCCCCAACCACCTGGCCATGCCGGGCCTAACACCTATCTATATGCATATCTTATTACAGCTGTTGATGATGTTTTGATGATGACAAAACCTTGTCGAAACGTTGTACATTTGCTGTTATGTTAAACTTATATTAAAGTTTTTCTTCATTACTTTCTTCTTTGCTGTAGTCAGATGGTAATATTTTTTATATACTTTCGCTTGAAAATTGGGCTTTCGGTTTGATACACTACCGATGAAGCACCCAGAAAACTTTAAAGTTGAAAAAAATCTAGAATTTAAATACACAGTTCAGTCCTACATTATGATGTATTTTAATTATCGTCTTTTTTTCAAACTTATATTGCCTACTTTATGATATATTATAATTATTGTCAAACTCGTTAATCTAAAGAGAGTTATCCTTTAGATATGGTAACGTGAAATAATTGTCCTTCTTTACTTTATTAGGTCCAACTTGTAAGTGGGGATCCAGATTTCGAAGATAGGTAGTTATTACTTTATATATATGGTTAATGGAATAAAATGTTTAACTAAATGTATGTTTTTTTAATTGATTGATGCAATACGTGTTCAACACTACAGATTTTATTTGCTCCATATATATTACAATTTTTCTTACAAATCGCAGGTATAAAACTATCAGACAATCAGTTCTGTAAATGTAGGTTTATAATAAACACTAGTTGTAAGAATACCGCTATTAGTATTTACTAATACATCTAAAAAAGACAATTTATTTTCATTCTGAAATTCAATTATAAACGTAATCTTTTCATGCTGTTTATTTAAATAATCATAAAACATTTCAGCTTGTTGTTTGGTTTGATAAATTGTATTATAAGGGTCTAAATGGTGTAGAGAGTTATTTATTTTTATTTTTTCATAGTAACACCCACAAAAAAAAAGAGTTGCTGAATTAGGAGCTACATTTGAGCCCATTGCTCCTGTGTTTACACGTTCGTATATTTTAATAATGTCTTGTACTGTTTTTTAGTAAATCCACTAACACCGTCTCGATTTTTATACAATAGTTGTAAACTTATATGCATATATAGTTACATCAAGTGATAAGTTGCTGCTTCCTACATCTGTTACGGGTTTGATGAAAACAAACAATAAATATTTGGGATTACTTAACACTGAAAAACAGTGACCTCTAGTAACGATCGAAGTTCATGTTGAATATGAGGTAGAATAAAACATTGATCCCATGTAAATTTTGTGTGATGTGTGGTATACAATTTGTATCCTTGTATTTCTGTCAGAACTTTTACGTGGACTCCCACAAGAATATTACTTTCATATTCAAAATGTCTTCTTCATTTTTGTATCGAAAACCTTGCCATTTTTATTTTAATATATTACTTTGCATGCTGGAAATTATGACATCTGTTTTTCTTTTTTTTTGTTAAGTGTAAGCTCTAAAACACTCCTACACTCCAGAAAGAAGTAGTACATAAAAATTTCAAATTATCTGTGATACTTATTTAAATCCCTTCTTTAATTATCAACAGTTTTTTCGTCTATAAACTGGTAGATGCGCTCTTCTAATCCGTTTATAAAATACTAGTCACATTCTTTCAACATTTCTGTAAGTTTTTGATCATTTTGTTGATTTCACTTTTCCATCACTCAACTAACTTTTTGTAATGTATATATTGAATTTTTATTATCACATTCTAACTTTTTGTATTATTTTCTCCATCACCTTGGTCCAATACTTCCATAATTTTATTAAATATTAAATAAATTATTTTAATCCCATTTTTCTATTATTAATTTTAAGTTTTGACACTACTGACGGAAAATTCAAAAAAATACTTTTGAATATATACGAGGTTTCAGTTCTGTTGTCACCCATTACTCGTCCCCCAATGGGACAGCGGTAAGTAAATCTTAGGACTTAAAAGGCTAAGATCCGGGGCTCGATTCTCCGCGATGAACACAGCAGATAGCCCAATGTGGCTTTACTCTGAAAACCAACAAACAATTAAAACCAATCAATGATCCATCACTACCAGTCATACCTTTGTCACTAAATTTCTGTGTATCCTTGGAAACCTATGGAGCACAGCACACAATCAAAGCGTCATACCGTGGGCTCAAACACTCACAACACAATTTATTTTGTATTTAGTGTGTTACATCTAAGCAACAACAAAACATTACTTAGTGCAGTTTTATTATTCTAGAAAACGTAACTTAAAGGTTTAGATGGGAATAAAACTGATTCCTTATTCGTTGGAAACTGTTTTGTTTGTTTGTTGTTGTTTTTTTGTCAAGCACAAAGCTACACAACGTTTCTTTGGAATCTCGGGCAAAGCTACACGAGGGCTATCTGCGCTAGCCGTCCCTAATGTAGCAGTGATAGGCTAGAGGGAAAGCAGTAGTCAACACTACCCATCGCCAATTCTTGCGCTACTCTTTTACAAACGAATAGTGGAATTGGCCGTCACAGTATAACGTCCTCACAGCTGAAAGGGCGGCATGTTCAGTGTGACGAGGATTCGAACTCGCGACCCGTAAATTGCGAATTGAGCGCCCTAGTCACCGGACCATGCCAGGCTGCTACAAAGAGTATCGAAATCCTGTTTTTAGTGTTATAAATCTTTAGAGTTGTGTCTGAGCCTCAAAAGTGTAAAAAGAAACTCGCCAAGTATTACAAGATTCCTGTCTTTAGGTGGTTTTGTTGATTCTTAGTGACTGCTATGTTGACATGGTTTCTGACCTAACAATCACAGAGAGATAGAGTTGACCCTGAGTTTATCTGATTGTAAGTTGTTCAACTAGCAGAGATCCCAACTCTTGACAGGTTAGATTAGTTTTACACTTCAAAGCTACGGTTAGCCCTGAGAAAGCAGATAATTTATATATATAGCGTTTCTAGTAATGTTTAAGCCAATCTAGTAGTTGTTTAATTATTTTGTTTTATGCTTACTTTTTAATCAAATTATTGTTTTAGTACGTGTTCAGTTGATTTTAGTTGTATTTGTCTACTTTTCTGAATAACTGGTGTAGATTCGAGTCATTCCACGACTCACTGACCACATCATGTTATTGAGGAACTTTTGGGTTGCCACATTCTTTCTCGTATTTTTAAAATTATTATCGTACAGAAATGGAAGCATATTTTCCAACTAGTCTTCATTAAATATACACAGAAAAATATACGCATTAGCTGGAATTCTTAAACAGAATAAATGCGAATTTATAGTTATGGCCAAAATATTTGGTATATTTCGTAACAAATAAGACCATTATTATTAAGATGGAATACAAGTAAGTTTAGCGCTGTCAAACTGAGAAATGTATGTTATATTATACATCTACATACAGGTTCTATGGACATCATGAATGATTTAGTATAACAGCAAACAATTTTATCAGACAACTTTAGAAAAATGTATAATTCAGCATTTCACCTATCACAATAAACCTTACCAAAACATATATAATGACAGAATATAATATCAAATTATTATTAATAGCGTCTGTAACCTTATATAAGTTCATATTAAACATTCAGTACTTGGTTGGTTCTCCTCGTACTGTAATAAACTCCGCAAGATGGTCTTGTATGCTGTCGATGAGGTTATTGATGTAATCCACCGTGATTTCATCCCAACACGACACTAGAAGGAGCTGAAATTCAGGTACAGTAGCTGGTTTAGTGTCATGGTTAGCAATTTTCCGGCTTAGCTCTGCCCAACAGTTCTCAATAGGATTACAATCTGGATACTTAGCTGACAATGGCAATCTTATAACGCCCTTCTGGTCGACATCCTGTACAATACACGCACTGCAGACAGTAGCATTGTCATCCTGTAACAAAAAGTTATTGCCAAACTTTGCCCTAGCATATGGCAGAAATATCGTCTTCATGTGATGCCTGTAGGAAGCGCCATTGATGTTTTCCTGGAGGGTATGAAGACCAGTTTTTCCACCACGATGAATAACAGCCCAAACATGTACTGCACCACCTCCCGTGGGAAAAACAGTCTTCCCTCATCTGTTCTCCAGACAAACAACGAACACGAATCCTATCACCAGCTTTAACAAGCCGGAAACAGGACTCATCTGAAAAGATGGCATGTCACCAGTATCCCAACTGTAAGTTGGCATACTGTCTTGCTCAAGTAACACGTGACGGCAGTGAATTCTGGTTAATACCGGTTTGCAGATACCCTTCTTGCAAAATAACCTTGTTTGATCAGTCTCCTATTCACTGTTCTTCTGGATACTCTGAAATTAATGTGTTCATGCCATTCCTGTCGTAAGATGTTGCAAGACTTCTTTCGACCTTAACGTGTTAACCTGATCAAAATACGGTCATCTCGGGTAGTAGTTTTTCAGCGTTTACCACTAGACTTTCCTGGAACAACGTTTCCTGTAGTCTAATGACGTTGTTTTCTCTCTCACACATATTAAGCTTTTAGATATTTTTGACAAAAAAGGCTTATAAGATAACCAGATTTCCTGCCTTGAGTTAAGAAATTATTTACTGTTTGACAAATTAAAACTAGAACAAATTTTAAATTCAAAAGTAATCAGTATGATGGCACACACACACACACACATATAGATATATATACAACAAAAGTAACAATATTGTATACACGTAAACTACTTTAAACACTTTGTTCAATATGTTAGCTATATAACTGCTATCTGCTTTAGCTGTTCCTTATTCAGAAGTGATATATCAGAATGAAAACCACTATTTACCAACGAATAGTGGGATTGACCGTCACATTATGACGCTCCGACGGCTGAAAGGGCGAGCGTCCTAATCACCAACTTGCAAATAAAGCTTTACAAATAAAAACAGTCGAGTGTGCTGACAATAATCCCTGCCCCCCAGTGGCACAGCGGTATGTCTACGGACTTACAACGCTGGAATCCGGGTTTCGATACCCGTGGTGGGCAGAGAACAGATAGCCCATTGTGTCGCTTTGTGCTTAACTTCAAACAAACAAACAAAACAATAATCCCTTGGCTAGCTATACAGCTGAAATTTGAAAGCGAATGTTGAATTATGCTAAAAAGCTGGTACTTTGGGAAGTATACGACTTTTTTTAATTACGTTACGATAGTGGTTTTATTTGTTTGATGATAAGCATAAAGCACAGTGTGCTATCTGTGCTTTGCCTTCATGGATATCGAAACTCGATTTTTATGCGTGATAAGCCTGCTGAGCCACCTGAGGAACATGGTAGTGGTAAAATCAGCTTGCGTTTTCTTTTGTCGTTTGAAGTGTTATAACAAGTAAGCTACTTTCTACTTTTATGGAAACTATAACCTCACAGCGATTTATACAGGTACTTTTCAACATCTTTACAAACCGTAGAGTGAGTAAACAGTGATGTTTGAAAAGTTCAAATCCGTTAAAGGTGTTGTCTAATCTCCCGTGCTTCTTTTTTTCCACATGGGCACGTTCGACATGCATTTGCCCCCCCCCCCCACACCAGTGGCACAGCGGTACAACGCTAGAATCCGGGTTTCGATACCCGTGGTGGCCAGAGCACAGATAGCCCATTGTTTAGCTTTGTGCTTAATTACAACCAAACAATCGATATGCATTCAAGTGGTTCTTCTCTAACTAATAGTTTCTTCATTCACTAAGCCGAATTCTGTTTTTCCCCAAACAGCTTACAAGATGTGCTTTCTTTTTATAATTGAGCATAGAAAAGTTTCACCTGCAAAACCAATGTTGAGAAAAGAGATGTCCAACACAGCATTGTGGACAACTAGACGAACAGAAAAGCAATGGTGGGGCGTAATACGTTGTTTTTGAATATATATGGAAACGGTGAGGCCAACAAAAATGGCGATGGGAATCCCGCTATGAATAGGAGTGAATACTGGCTGAAAGGGGGCCCTTTGTCCATGACATAATGAAAGATGGGGGGGGGATAAATGCAGCCTATTCAGGGCAAATCGACGTTTATTATTGCCTGGTGTAACGAGATCAACGTGAAGCCTATTCAGGCTGATTTGGTCATTGTCTGTTATAAAATGGAAAACCATTCAACACGCCTGCCTTGGAGGAACGCCGTAGAAAGTTCTACTCTCATCTATTGAGCCACTGAATGATAGGTAAATAAGCTTTGCATAGGAGGTGCTACCATGTGCCGCATAAACCAGAGCACAATCACAAAAATCACTAGTACTCCAACACGTATTACAAAGTCGTCTACACTGGACCCCAACCGCTCTTCATTCTCTGTTGAGGTGTTACTGCGTGCTACTCTACTCTCTTACTCATGTCCTATTTCAAAGTACAGAGGCTCTGAGTAATAAACTTTAAATATCAAAAGCACCAATGCGTTTAACTACGCACACTCATATATATATATACACGTGTGTCCGTGTGCGCGCACACTACACATACGTGAGGGTTTCGTTTCTTTCGAACAAGCTGGGGTGATGATGAAAGGTCAAGTAGTAAAACTGATTATACAGATTTCTTAAGAGTAATTTGTATGCTTGATCAGATTTACAAGAGGTTCTTAGGATATCCGGTACCATTGTCACGGGAAGTCTTCTATAGCGGATCCCCATGAGAAATGGACACATAGAGGCATGCTGATCTTCAGTTATTGTTCCAGGTTTTAGTTTGTTAGCATATCTGGAGGATACACAGAACTTCCTTTCACCTGGCTTTCAAAACTTAAGAGGTTTCTTATGATGAAACTAAAGCTTCATATATATTTGGCTTTATTAATGTAATGAATGTTATATTTCTATATATACAGTCTGACGAAAAACTGAATCAGTTATTAATGCAAATATTTCACGCCAAAGACTGACAAGAACAAATGGATTTAATATTTCCAGAGATTCTGTGTTACAATAAACGCTGACTCTGCATCTATATAAATAAGACGCTTGCGTTTATCTGTCCGGGACTTTTCTCACAAATTTCTCGATCGAACACTACAAATCTCATATCGTTAGAAAGGCCTTTGTCCAAGGAGTCCGGATTACATATTGGCTTTTTAATTCAGAATCACCTTATCTGTTTTTTGGTTAGTATTAGTAAAACCTTTCAATACAAAGAGTATGATGCACGATGACACAATGTTGTTCTTATCACGTGACAACTAGCTACGATTTCAAATTCGTTTTTTTTTATTTAGAAAGTATTTCACACAAATAACATTTAACCAGTGTGTAATTCCTATTAAAAAAAGAACATTACACTAAATAAAATGTTTATGGGTTTTCGCGACCTATTTGGGTCTAAAATACGCATGTGCATTTCGTTTAAAACCATATGCTTATCATTTTGTGAACACACATTCAGAAGTTTCTGCATATTCAGCTAAGTTTGCCTTCATTGCAACTTTACATTTACTTTACTTTGCAATAACTTAGCTTGGATTCGTTTCGTAGACTGTTATAAACACCTTTTAGCTACTTTTTTTTTACTATGGGTTTTATTCGTCGTTTTTGTGAGTTTCAAATCTTAAACAGTGTCATACAGTGAACGCTCATAGTTGTTTCATACTCTGCAAACTATTATAAATACCGTACTTTACGTTATTGTTTACCTTACGTGTAGTTTTATTAGACAAAGTTACGTTTACGTGAACTTGTTTGTCTGACCGCGTAAAAGGTTTTCGAATAGACCAGGATTTATCGATCTAACGCATAATACATGCAAGAAAGCGTAGCTTAAATGGCGTGCGTGAAACTGATAGAATATGAAAAATTCAAGCAAAGGGCGTAAATGTTTTGCGGGTCGCGGCTAGTATAAACATAATACTTAGTGAATGACAATTTTTCCAATTATTTGATCTTTGGATAGTCCTGAAGTAATAACGAAACCATTGGATTCCATAAGACAGATACTACATCACGCATACACGATAACTTGGTCAAGTGTGTGTATGATGTTATTTGCTTTGAAGATTACGTTTATTGCGTGATCCTATTAGAACAATTACAGAATTGAATTATGAAGTTCACAAGGAGACACAAATCTCTTTTGAAAAGAAAAATACTTCATGCTAGCTGGTAATTCTAGAAAGGTGATCTGTCATTGTTTAAATCCTAAACGCTATTTTATTCATTTTATACATTTGTTAAGAAGTTTCTTAAATATCAGTACATCTTATTTTGATCGAATTTGTTCGCAACACAGTTGACTTTATTGACTTTATATGTCAGACCAATTCAGCTTCCTCAGAATATTATATTTGGTTTTATATATTCAATTAGATTAAATTTCAACATTTGGCTTTATTAACGTAACGAATGTTATATTTCCTTATATAAAGTTGACGAAAAACTGAATCAGTTACCAATACAAATATTTCACGCTAAAGACTTACAAAAACAAATAGATCTAATATTTCCAGAGATTCCGTGTTATACTAAACGCTGATTCGTGAACAGAATTATTTAATATTAAAGTAACACATAAGAAGACTCTATGCGTGATGTAAAGTGTAGTGGAAAACTGCTTTTATACTACGTATTTTAACAAAGTTTCTACGCATAAAAATAATTTTAAAATGCTGCTCTCCAATCAAGCCAACAAAATTCATAATAACAGTACAAAATCAACAGTAAGCTTCAAGATGCTCCTCTGTGGGCCAGCGGTAGGTGTGAGAGCTTAGAGCGCTAAAAATAAGGGTTAGATCCCTACTGTAGGCGCAGATATCCAAAATATTGAGCTACTTTGTGTTTAAGGTAAACAAAATAAAAATTCTTGATGTCCACATTTTCTCTAAAACTCAAAAAATGCTATTGAAAATAATATAAACGAGTCTTAAATTTGCCATTTTTTCTTCTACAATCTGTAGTATAAGAAAGGATGATAAAAAACCTTGTATTATTTTTTATTTAAGACTTTAGTTAAATAAAATTATTTTGATATCAGTAATATCACCTGCCTTCGGAAGTCCAGTAGTTTATTTAACAGCGAAAATATTCTTTCAAAGATATACCATTAAGAAGAACACTAAATCTTTCTTATAGTGGGGTTTGTTCTTTGTGATGAGGGTTTGTTTGTTTTCGAATTTCGCGCAAAGCTACACGAGGGCTATCTGCGCTAGCCGCCCCTAATTTAGCAGTGTAAGACTAGACATTATAACGCCCCCACGGCTGAAAGGGTGGGCATGTTTGGTGTGACGGGGATCCGAACTCGCGACCCTCAGATTGCGAGTCGAGTGCCCTAACCACCTTGGCCATGCCGAGCCCCTTTGTGATGAGGGATAGCTCAGTTCTAAATTTCTTTCGGAACTTTCGGTATTTGAGTTCAAAAATCTTGTTTTGAATTTTTTTCAAATCTAAATGCAGAAACACCGTAACTGATTTTAAGACTCACTCGGTCGCATTGCAAATTTATATTTCACCGATATACTCAGCTATATTACTTTCCAGCCCCATTCCAAATAGTAATCTCAACAATATTTAAATTATCATCTTACAAAACTCAAAATTTGCTACCTCACCCTTTTACGCTGTTTCGGAACCTTTTTATTCTATAGAAATTAATAACCTGAGAAAAAGAATAACTGTAAACGCCCATGGCTTTGTCTTCATAGCACAAGAACCTGAGAAAAAGAATAACTGTAAACGCCCATGGCTTTGTCTTCATTGCACAAGGATCTGAGAAAAAGGCCTGAGGCTGTGTCTTCACCGAACAAGAACAGGAGACAGAGAATTACAGTAAAAATCCAAAGGCTATATTTTGATTACACAAGAACCATAGGAAAGGAATTACAGTAAATGCTAGAGGCTTTATCTTCATTGAAGAATAACCTGAGAAAAGGAATCACTGTAGGTGCCAGAGGCTTTGTTTTCATCGACTGAGAGCCAGAAAAAAAAGAAAAGAAAAGGAATTACAGCAGCTGTTGGAGCTGAAGTTGTCTTGGACAATAATAAAAATGTTATCATTAACGAACCACAACCAAAGAAAATTTACGAGCTACGAAAATGAATCAGGATAAGAGAGAGAGAGAAATTCTTTTTTATTCTGCATTTGCGTATTTAGACTATATTTGTTGCTAAACCAAAGGCCAGTTTCTCTCAAGCAAGAAACTTCAAATATGATAAAAAGCAATTAATGATTAATTGATTATTGATTATTGGGGAAAGGTGGAAATGTATGCCAAAATGTTTGTACGTTTCTACAAAGACTTTTAAAGAGATGAAAAATAAAACAATATGGAGAGACAGAGAAATAATAGAACTTTTATTCAGAGATAAAGATGTGGGTATGAATTCTGGGATTGAATTTTATGGGCTGTTGCTGTTTTCATCCCTTTCATTAGGATGTGTTCTATTGATACTTAATCAGTTCTTGGACTTGGAAATTAAACTGTCGTCGTTCATTTTTGAACTGGGAGTGACTAATGGTTAGCGTACCCTTTCCGTGAATCAGACTATTCATATTTTGCTTCCAATTGCATAAGAAACGCGTTCCGCACTTTAGGGTAATGGGTATAATATAAGAATAACGGTCAAATTCCACTATTCGATCAAACAAGAGTAGCTCAAAAGTTAGCGGTGGGTACTATTGACTAGCTGCTTTCCATCTAGTCCATTTTCAAAATTAGGGATAACTGTGTAGCATTGTGCGAAACAAATCAAATAACTCAGCAGCATTGATTTCTATATACTTTAACTTTAACTACAGCAAATGGCGTTTTACTAATCTAACGTAGCAAAACTGCAAATTATTTATTTTCTGCTTTATACTTTATCAAGAAACACTGCGACTTGCAAGTCTATGTCGATCAGATCGTTGTACAGTTCTATATATACTCTAATGGTCATTTGTTTGGAAATTTATGGTTGGGCTGCTTTAGGGACACCGGTTAATTTGAAATGTGTTTTATTTGGTGAACTTCTATCAACCACAGCATGCTTAAATCTTTATATATATATATATAGTGTTCTTCAAGGTTCCAATGGATTCTGCTCCAGGACAAAAAAAGAAAAAAAAAAGAAAAGTTCTTAAACTGACAAACTAAATTATATCCTGTTGTTGCATAAGGTAGCCCCCAAATGGCTCAGCAGTAAGCCTGAAGGCTTATAACGTTAAAAACCAGGCTTCGATACTCGTGATGCACACAGCATAGATAGCTCATTGTGTAATTTTTGTGTAACGAATAAACAAACCATAAGGCAGTAGCAATTTATATTGATAAACTTTGCGACCAAACAGTCAGATGGAAAGATAGACTGTTTCTCTTGAGATTCATCTGATTGTGATTAACTCAGAGGTGGTGATGCTTGTCAGTTCAGTTGGGACTTTGAGGTCAGAACTAGATTTTGACTTGAAATATGAAGACGTGCCTGACTGGTAAAGCGTTTTGCTGTGCAGAGTTTATCTGTTACGTTTGAAGCTGGTCTTGTGTATTTGATTTGTTATAAGTTTTGTTCAATTCTTGTTTAGGATTCTAGGACAGTTCTTTCAATCCATATGTTTTTGTAAATAAATAACCTGTATCAGCACGTATTAAACCTGGGGCCTGGCATGGCTTGATGGTTGGGGCGCTAGAGTTGCAATCTGTGTGTCATGAGTTCGAATCCCTGTCGTCGAACATACTCGTTCTGTATGTTTGCCGACTGGGCCAGCCATCTAGATATAATGAATCTTAGCTTGCAGAAATACCGACCAACCCCAAGCTAGTTGGGGTTAAGGTCGTAACGGGAGAAAAGAAATTACGTGTTAAACCCACATATTGATTACTTGGGTCACTTTCGGCACACTTTTGATTTTACGAATTCACAAGTTCAATCTGTCAAACCTCCAGTTATTGCAGGATTTAGTTTGGATCTGTTGGTTTCCAGATTAGGTTTTGTTGAAACTTCTTCTGATTCAGGTAGCTTACCACTAAAAAATTCATTTGATATATATCAATATTTCAAGAACAGTAACGTGTATCCATGTAAGTGTTTAATTATGAGAACATTTGAATGAGGCACATTTACATTAAACAGTTGCAATGACAACGTCATCTTTGTTTTTTCTTGAAACAAGCCACAAACACCATTGCAGAACGACGTATCAGTTGCCTCAGTGACGTCACCAAAATTCATAACTTGCATACCGGGTCACTAATATATATGTACAAGATGATTTTACAGTAAACTAATAATCACTCAGTACAGTTCCACTATAATAGATTCTAAGCAGTTGTTTTGATAAACACATTTTTTGTTGTTTTTTTTTTAAGGAATGAATATCAGTTAGTAAATTTTGGTACCGTAGATAAAATGAATTTAGGGAAAAAAAATCATTCATATTTCATGCATAGAACCTGTTTTCCAGAACGCCCTCCACGGCTTGTTGGCTGGAGTGAAACAAAGTACATACTGAAAGTTTTTGTTTTTAAACAATGACAAAACTCTACGATTCTATACGGAGCGCACTGCATGGCTGAGTTTCTATACACATTTTATCGTAAACTTATACAAGATAATAACCATATAAAATACAATATCTTCTTTCTAAAACCTTTTTCTAAGTTCACACTCTTCGAGTTTAATTACAAGTATATTCCTTTCTTTCCTTTATTCTACTGTAGAACTTAAAGAGCATTTTACAAGGTTTAGGATAATAAAATACTTTCAGCCAGAAATAATGCTAAACAATACCGTAGAGTGGCAGCCAGGAGTAAAAAAAAGAAAAAGTGTGCCTTGAATAGCCTATTATGAAGAACAAAAAGCTACAAATCTATGTATTTCCCTACAATAAGTAATAGAAGTTCGAGTAAACCGGAAATACATTTAAATAGAAACGCTTTCAACTCTCACGTTCACGCACGCTATTGCCTTTCAGAGAGAAACCGAACAAAAAAGAAATCATTAACACGAAACTTTCAAGGAAAGATACAACTTGTTATTTTACAACGAATGTGCGTGACATGAAAGATTAAAACATGCCCGTGTGTTTATTAAGCTACACGTTTTAACACATACAGTATGTTTTATATGTGAAGTTTCTATAATGTAAATCCATGCAAATTGAATTCGTAAATTATATAGAATTTATATATGACACAAAGACATAACTAGGAGCTCACTGTTCGTTTTATCTGTACATTAATTAATATTGAATACATTTATATACCTAAATCTTGGACATTTTGTGTCTTCCTTTCTTCTTCTTCTCCTGTTAGTTATATAAACCACACGGAGAATATAAACCACATGGAAAATATAAACCACACGGAGAATATAAACCACACAGAGAATATAAACCACACGGAAATACGGTTTTGTAGTTTTTTTTCGCTCAAGTAAAAGTGATTGAAGCTAATTCAGACATAAAATTTACTTAAAGCTTTCTGATGATACATCACATTTCATTGCTCAGTTAATGCTCGCTAAACGTGAATAATCCAAGCAGTTAAGCCTATAAACTTCTAAATAGAAAGAGGTTATGAATCATTTTCTTAACATGTTAATGTGGCAATGTTTCATATATAACTCACCTTGAGAATCCATTTGTCTGTCTTACCTGTGATTTTTAAGCGGAGGTATTTGTCTGAAAGGTTTTTATCTCAATTTTATACGTAAAAGTTGTTTGGTTCGTTGTTTGAAGTTTATTGACGCAAAACAACGTGGCTATCTGCGTCGGGGGATAAAAGGAAGGGCAGCCCATAATATAAAATACAAGCTCCGATTTTGTTACGTGTTGGGTATAGAAAATTGCCTACAATTGAATGAATCAAGAAAACATCTGTCGTTACTTTATGGAAGATTTAGATAATAGATAAACCTGGATGCGAAACTTTCTAAAAAGCCAGTCATACATAGATTTAATAACTATATTTATATCTATACATATCAGCTATTTTTGTGGACACCATACAGTTAAATTTAATTATTAAATTTAATAGTATTCTACGCATATAATGGTGCTAAGTAAGGTACGTATATATATTGCGGATTCTAGACACTTCCTCAAGATAAATATTTTCATGTTATCGCAGAAAACATAAGATTTAGAATGCTGGTTCTAAATGATAACGAACTAAGAAACATCAAACGCATCGGCCAACAATGCCAAAGATTCTGAATGCGCACCTTATTGAATGCTAACAACAACTTTGGTTTAATTTTCGTGTAAAGCTACAAGAGGCCTTTCTGCGCTATCTGTCCTTAATTTAGCAGGATGGACTATAGTGAAGGTGTTACCCAACACCACCTACCGCCAACTCTTAGCTTCTCTTTTATCAACGAATAGTGGAATTGACCGTCACATTATAACGACCCCACGGCTAAAAGGGCAAACATGTTAGGCGATAGGGATTTGAACCCGAGACCCGCTACCCATCAGGTAATGCCAGGCCCAAAAAAAAGGAACAATTTAAAAAAAATCATACTGAAAAGTTGAATAGACCTGGAATCTGAAACAATACATAACAGCTTTGAAAAATAGCTAATTTTATTTTCTTCACAAGTAAACAAAGAGATTGATCAGATGATAAATAAAGCTTGATTGGCATTCATCAGACTAAAACCAATATGGAAATATCAATTAACAAATAATAAAACTAAATACTCTTACAACTACAGTAACGTCAAACATGTACTTTTATGCAGATCTGGATGCTGAAGTAACACATTAAGCTTCCATAACACGTACCTCAGGAAGATTTGTTGCATACTCTGTGTTGGATATACAAGACTGTGTAGTGTAGGCATTATTATTTAATTTATTTTGTGAGGTAATATTTAATGATTGTTGAGTTTTTCATAACAAGAGAGTTAAAAACAATTATTTTAAAGGCGATAGTCATGACAAGTTTGGTTAAGTAACTCGGTAAAAGTCATACGTTGTGTTTGCAATTAGTTGGTGTCGAGGCTATAGAAAATTCTACAGGCCTCAGTTATAAACATACAAATAATAGCGACCAAACAAACAGGAGCGGAGTAAAAGTAAAGTCAAATGAAAGAGAAGTTCAGTCAGAGAAAAGTTAGAAAACGTGAAATTAGCTGTTGTGGGAGTGGATAGCCTTAATTGTTGATATTTTAAAGTCAGATTAACAGTTTGATAGAGATAAAGAGAATAATTTATTTTGTTAAAGGGTGTTCTAAAGTAATTGAACCCGCCTGTGTGGACTTTGACGAAAATAAGACCATTATTGGACTTTCACGATACAACTATGGTAACCCACGAGATAGCGTAAGTAAATTATTCACTGATATTATTGTGATAAAAGTAGAGACAAATAGTTCGGCTTGTCAACTTGATTCTAAAGTAACTGAATTAGCCTAAGTGGACCTTTGACAACAAGAAGAAAACTGTATAGTGTTTAAGATACAACTATGATCTCTATAGTGTAAAGAATTTTTGTACATACGTTAATTTGTTTTTAATATATCATTTAAAAACAAGTGGAGTGCGTGCTGTCCGTTTATTGTTCGAATTTATCGCCAACAAATCACAGACACCTACTGTAGAAGAATCCTGGGCCCCCCCCCCCCCCACATATATATATACTTAAAGTTCTGACACTCTGTACATACAAAATAACTAATGAAGACCTTTTTTAAAAGAACACTAAAAAAGTCCATTAAAAAGGGGTAATAAAAGAAAGGAGACAGACGAGAGCTACACTAAAGTGGTTTGTTTTGTTTTGGATATTCGTACATGGCTACAAAAGGGCCAATTACGCGAGCTGTCCTCGATTTCAATCTGAAAGACTAGAGAGAAGTCAACTTGTTAACAGCACCCACCGCCAATTTTAGGTTACATT
Organism: Limulus polyphemus; assembly: GCF_000517525.1. NCBI lineage: Eukaryota > Metazoa > Arthropoda > Merostomata > Xiphosura > Limulidae > Limulus > Limulus polyphemus. The sequence goes on from NW_013667198.1 coordinate 98,777, forward strand.
AGTTTATTGGTGAAATTTGATCGTTACTTTTATAACGCACTCTAAATGAGAAGCACGATTTGTTAATATATTTTTTGCGGATCGACAATCTGACACGCTAATTACTAGGCCACACTTGGCTTCCACTAAGGTAGACTTCACAGAGGAGAAGAAGAAGACGAAGATCAAAAGAAATCTGGAGAATGATGATTAAATGAGAGTTTCAAGAAATGAGAAAGAGTTGAGGTAAGATTGAGAAACTTACTGTGGTAAGGCAGAGTTGAAGAATACTGGTTCAGGCCATAGGGTATGAAAAATAATAAAAAAATACAAATCATGTTATGAAAACAGCATTTTATCTTCTTTATTCTACGTCCAACGGTTTGAAATAATTTAACAATCGGAAGTAGAACTTATAGTACGCTGTTCAAAACAATTAAAGAAGAACTAAAATCTATAATATTGCACTATGGCCAAAAAAAAAGGAATGTTATAAAATTCTGCCAATCATCCGCTAAATTAATTTTTATGCAAATTAAAAAAGGGACAATTCGTCATGTGATTTGATTTGCAAATGACTGGTCATTTAGTCTACTATCACAAATATACATTTAGTAAAGATGGTTTTTGCATTTTTATAATTCTTGACACTTTTCTTCAATACATATGTATCCACTACCAACAGTGTAAGGCCCTGAGGCGTCTTCAACTACTTCTTTCAAAGAGATTCTCCCAGAGAATTCTTAGTGTTTGGAGTCGCTTGGTAGGATACTGTCTGGAGTCACCTTACAGTATACTGTCTGGAATATCTTTATAGGATGTTATCTGGAGTCACTTGACAGGACGCTGTCTGGATTCACCTTATAGGATATTGTCTGGAGTCACTTGACAGGACGCTGTCTGGAATCACCTTATAGGATATTGTCTGGAGTCACTTGATAGGATGCGATGCATCTGATTTATTCTCGACAAGAGTGAAGTCCGCTGAGCATGCAGACCATCCTATTCGTCAAATCCCCCTTTTCTTCAAGTAAATGTTCTTTAGTTTAGGATGGTTAGAGCGGGCTATTATCATCAAGTCCGGTGAGCATGCAGACCATCCTATTCGTCAAATCCCCCTTTTCTTCAAGTAAATGTTCATTAGTTTTAGGATGGTTAGAGCGGGCTATTATCATCAAGTCCGGTGAGCATGCAGACCATCCTATTCGTCAAATCCCCCTCTTCTTCAAGTAAATGTTCTTTAGTTTAGGATGGTTAGAGCGGGCTATTATCATCAAGTCCGGTGAGCATGCAGACCATCCTATTCGTCAAATCCCCTTTCTTCAAGTAAATGTTCTTTAGTTTAGGATGGTTAGAGCGGGCTATTATCATCCATAACGTTAAATTCAGGTCCAGTTGCACCACCATATGATTTGGAATGTAGTGTAAAACTCACTTGAGTGACATTATCTGAATTTTTAGAATCAATAGGTACTAGCAATACACATTAAGTCATATGAATAAGTTGGGTAATAACGCCCAACTTCAACATATTACCGCCCCCCAGTGGCACAGCGGTATGTGGAGTTACAACGCTAGAAACCGGGTTTCGATACTCGTGGTGGGCAGAACACAGATAGCCTATTATGTAGCTTTGTGCATAACTACAAAAAAC
>NW_013667198.1:101250-106910 GCF_000517525.1 Limulus polyphemus
AGTGTGTGTCTCAGTAATGATGTATAGTAGTTGAACGTGACAGGTTTGAATATGTCTCAGTAATGATGTATAGTAGTTGAACGTGACAGGTTTGAGGATGTCTCAGTAATGATGTATGTAGTTGAACGTGACAGGTTTGAGTGTGTCTCAGTAATGATGTTTAGTAGTTGAACGTGACAGGTTTGAATATGTCTCAGTAATGATGTATAGTAGTTGAACGTGACAGGTTTTAGTATGTCTCAGTAATGATGTATAATAGTTGAACGTGACAGGTTTGAATGTGTCTCAGTAATGACATATAGTGATTGAATGTGACAGGTTTTAGTATGTCTCAGTAACGATGTATAGTAGTTGAACGTGACAGAATTGAATGTGTCTCAGTTATGACGCGGGGAGGCTTTTGCTTCGATGGATGTGCCATCTGTACACCATTAGGAATGGTGTTTTGAAACGCTAGTCCCTTCACTTGTACCCATTTATCTAGTTTAACTTTGGTGGATGATTATGCTCGTCCTCACATGGTCACAACCTACTTTAAAATGTAACTTGTTTTAAAACAGGATTGGTCAGAATTTTCTTCTTTCCTCAAACACATAAAACAGATGTGGACCAGATTGAGTGGTGAATTTTTTATTCACTTCGTTCGTCAGACAAGTCGGATCTGCTGGAATATACCTAACGAAGATGTACATTCTGAAACACATACAGAGTGTGCTTCAAAGTTTTAGGGTTATGTTAGCCAATCAAAAGGGACGTACCCATTATTAAAGTGGGATGAAACGTTCCGAAAACATGTCATCACATCCGATCATGCTCTGTCTGACGACCGTGCATCTTTACAATATTTCTGTAGCGTAGTTTCCATTGCAAAAGGCTTCGTTGTAAGGGTATTATGCTTAGAGTACACCCTTCTTTCTGCAGCTTTCCATGATCCCTCTAGTGTACAAAGACGACGGTTTCCCGGCGTCCGTTTGAACAATCCCGTTGTACAGAAATCCATAGGCGCTGCGTCAGGTGATATAACCAGATTGTGTTAATGTGGAATAGTATGAACACCCGTTCCAATCTCCAGCTGTTTGAGGTATGCGACGATTGATCTGATATCTTGTGGAAGCCTTATGCACATGTATATTGTGTCATTTTTCCAGATGGAGATCCTTCTTGACTATATTTCGTACTGTTGCCTGGAGCACATGGACCGCTTTTGCCATTGAACTTATTGTTCTTGGATTATCATCTGTTACAAGATACCGCATTTTGCTTCCCACGGTTGCAGGTCTGTAATTTGGATGGCACTGGTGTCCCAAGTTGATCCATGTTCCTTTTGTTTTTTAATTCATTAAATATAAGAGATATCCCATCCTGGAGATTCTAAATCTCTGTTATAAACATATCTTTATGATCTAATCACATTAATAGTTTGGGTCGAAAATAATTGCTATACACCCTTCACAAAAGCAATCAATTTTCAGTGCCATCACACTAACTACGAAAAGCCAAGCAATTTACGTCTGATACATTCCCTTACACCGCAACTATATACCGCTTTAATGTCACGTGACTTGGTGATTTGCATATTCAAAATCGTTTAAATATAGCCTACTCAACTCCCTGTATGTGCTAAATAATACTAAATCGCGACAATTAGCCAGTCGGTAACTTAAAAGTTTTGTCCTCTAGCTGAGATTTCGAAATCAGAAGTAACAAGCGTGCCATCATCTAGTATTATTATTTACTGTGCAAATGCAATAAGTGAAGGCAAAGCATTGTTAAGTTATTATTAATATATCTCTACACATCCTTCTACTAATTTTTGAAACTCGATATTATAAACCAGTCAGTAGGTTAAATAAATACCTTATTGATGTTATGGTTATACATATAAATATGCATACAAACAACTGAGTTTTAAACAAGTACTATACACGAAACTCCGCGCGGAAAAACAAACAACTAAATTTAAGAATAAGTTAAAATTGAATTTTTATGTATTGAAAACAGTTTATCAAGTAATTTTTATTAGATATACTGATTTCATCAAATCTTGTACTTATACATTATGGTGCTATAACTAAAGAAATCAACTGACGATAAAGTCCTTGTATTAGGCTTATTATGTAACTGACATATGAAAATAAATACGGAAAGTACGCACACAAAAATCAGTACAAACCACGTATGCACCTGTCAGCCATTCCCGTACAACACAGTTTTGACAATATATTAGAACAGCTGTGTTGATGTGGCATTCTGTGACTGGTTATCGTCCAACCAATAAATGAATGCCACACCAGCACATTGACTTCCCCAGAAGAAGTGTGTTGAGGAACGCATGGCCTCCAGGAAGAAAATACCTATTGAGGGAATGTAGCAACTCCCAGTCTGGATGATGAGGACTATTCTATGTGAAAGATTGAAGTCAAACTTCGTGTGCCAGTGGCACTGTATGCAAGACGTTTTACAGGTTCAAGAAATTGACATTGCGAATAACAAATCCAACCAAAGAAGAAAATTCCACTATTGATATCGAGCATCTCAGGATGTGCTCCTTGCAAGATAGGTGATGTTCCAGTTGATACCTGGCCAATAATATGGCTGCAAGTACAGGTGTCTGAGTCGCCCCAAAAACATTGAGAAATAATTTGTTTCAGTTTAATCTCAATGAATGGAATCTTTTGTTGTGAAGAGGCAACAAAAAACATCTGTGTTTTATGAAACGAACTTTCACTTGGAATACATTATATTTCACCAGTGTTTCCGTATGTAGTTTTATCACTGTATTATTTCCAAACTAATCAGGTTCGGGAACAATACAGAAAAAAACAAAAAAAATTGAACTACAAAAACACTTACGCTACATGTGAAACAAAGTCAAAGACACAACAAATCAGCCAAATTGTTTATTAAAAGTAACATTCTTAAGCATCACTAGGCTTATGGATAAATTAAGCTTCTAAAGTACACAAAAAAAATTCAATTTCTGGAGCAATCAATGTTTATGGCATTTAAATTCCTAATCCATAAGTTTGTTTTCTTTACTACATCAATCGCTAAAAGAAACTAATCGCCATTCATATTTTTCAAATGGAAAGATGATAAATCGAGTACCGCAAGTGTTGAAAATAATAGTAAAAGGACTAATTTAATTTGTTGAAAAAAATCACCAAAAATATAGTAAAAATTAAAACATTGATATTTACATAAAATTGAAATACAACGTTTTAAGCTAGTAATCGTCTGGACCTAGAGTAGTTAATTTGTTGTTGTTGTTGTTTTTTAATGGTTTTTCTGTACACTAGATATACTTCCGCAGGGTCTCCGAAAGTGTTCTGTTTCACGAGTAAATAATACCAAAATTAAGAGTAACAAATATTTTTATTTCCTGCTTTTGAAGTTCATATGTTATGCTCTGTTGTAGCCTACAGAGTGCATAATTCTTCTCGTGATTCATATATCATGCTCACGTTTTACTGACGTCACAACAGTATAAATTGCAACGTTAAGCGTTTCTTATGTGACGTCATTTTAGTGTCTACTACCTGACTGACAGAAAACACACTACTGTGGTGAGAGTAATTAAAACAGGTAATCCCTCTAAACGGCCTTCGGCCCCTATTCGGGGAAATAATTTTGTGTTTTCTAATATAATTTTTAGTCCGTTCATTTTTACTTGCATGTTCCAACTGAACTCTAAATGTTCTTCTTTACTTGTACAAAAAATTGATAAGTGAAAAAAATACACGCAAAACGTTTAAAGACATAAATGTGTTCAACAGTTTGGCTCATGTAATTCTTAATGGAATAAATATATGTCTTGTCACACAAAGTAAGATATGTGTAAGGTTTGTTTGTTCTTAAACTCAAAGCTACACAATGGGCTATTTATGCTGTGACCACCGCGGGTAAAAATTAGTAAAAATTTCTAAAGGACATAAACACCATAAAGTAAAAATTATGTAAGGAACACATACAACACAAAGTAAAAATTATGTAAGGAACACAGACAACACAAAGTAAAAATTAGTAAGGGACACAGACAACACAAAGTAAAAATTAGTAAGGGAGGGTAGACAACAAGACAATAAGATCAGTGAAACAACACTGTTAATAATAAGTATCACTGAAACGCATGTTTTTTGTTTGTTTTCACATAATTTTAAGCACATTTACATCCAGGTGATTCACCTTAGTGGGTGTTCTGGTTTGTTTGGGTATGTTTATTCGTCGTATCGGTTATAACCTTCATATAGACATAGTAGTGGAAATATTTGTTACATATTCTCTTATCAGCTGACAAAGAAATGACATTGATATTTGAGTATTAACCAAACATTACTATCAGACACGATACCTACCTCGACAAAACCATAAAAAGTTATTGACAACAAATTCTCTGAAACTGCTTGATTAACTCAAGAGATATTATACTTAGTTGTCTGATACAATTTTTTGTTAAAATTACATTTTAGTTGCTGGATTAGCAGTTCCCAATTGCTAAAGGTTATGGCTTCGTACATTCAATAACAAAGTAAAATCGCAACGCCAAAATGTATCTGTTTGTTTCGGAAATTCTTCCAAGGATACACAGAGTTAGCTGTTCTTAATTTCAAACTGATAGATTAGAAAGAGGCCAGCTAGTCGACAACACACACCGCCGACTCCTGAGCTGTTCTAATCGAATAGTGGGATGTGACCGTCACTATTTTAACGCACCAACGGCATCAAAGTGAAGAAGTGAGTTTTTTCGGAAATGGGATGCGATCCGTCAACCCTCAGTTTCACGGTGTGGCATGCTAAAATTAAGGTCACACCGGAACTTCGCCAAAAGGAACTTTTTTACTTATGGCACTGGTGTAGTTCCGTAAAGAATAAAACACAACAAAAAATAACAACATAAAAATAGCTCACACTTTAGATATTATTTTTTAATTTTCCTGATGCATTATGCAGTTATGAAGGATATTGATGTTGCACATATTTTTGTATGAATCAGTATGAATTATCCCATGGTAATTAATTTGTAAGAGAGTAATTTATTTATTTGTGTATCAAATATATGCCATAATTATGAAGAGTTGTTCTCACTGTTCGAAGACAATTTTGTCATGATCATGCACGTAACCTTTTAACCCGGATATTATACCCTGCGCTTTTGACAGAGAAGGCTGACTTGATGGAGCCCACGAAATGTGTAGCGAAAAGAGAATATTATTGGACTATTAGAGGCGAGTTGATAAATTTCCCCTTATAACATACGTAAGAAAGGTAAAAATAGATCAAGTAAAAAGGCACTAATATTATTTTAAAAACCACATGAACGATAGAAAATATTACAGAAACAGACCCCAGGCACTTTTACAAAATTTCGCTAATGTGCATTTGAAGAGAGATATTCAATAAGGTGAACGTGAATGTATTGTGTTATATATTCAAATATAAGAAAAATTCTTACACAGACTCACAGTTTAAAATCCTTACACAGGCCCACAGTTTAAAATCCTTACACAGGCCCACAGTTTAAAATCCTACACAGGCCCACAGTTTAAAATCCGTACACAGGCCCACAGTTTAAAATCCGTACACAGGCCCACAGTTTAAAATCCGTACACAGGCCCACAGTTTAAAATCATTACACAGGCCCACAGTTTAAAATCCTTACA